>NC_056735.1:507164354-507449354 GCF_019279795.1 Protopterus annectens | reverse complement strand
GCAAAAGCCTTCAAGGAGAGTGCTTTTTCTGAGCTGTAACAAAAAACATTGCATTTGACACTGTGGAATGTCTTAAACAGATCCTGAGTAAATGGGCCATCATCACTGTTCTAATCAGTATACAGGAACTTCTACTTTTAAATAATCTAGGTCTAAATGCAGACGACATTACCTGAAATGTTAATAAACTGCACTTTTCACTGGAGAATATCTCAAGGCTTATTTCACATACTGATAGAACAGCAAAAGTGAAATGAATTACTTTTCATCTAGTAGAGTATGCCCTCCTGGTTTTTTGCCAATGCCCGAGTCCTAAATACAAAAGAAAGTACATACTCAAGTGAGGTATGCCCTGCCTAACAGGCTGCGTTACGTTCACAGCACTACCACCTCATCACAAACATGGCTGTCATATAGTACACACAGCATTATGGCTCCATGTCTACAGATTTGTCCTCCTATTGGCGCATGTCTATTTATTTCACAGAGGCTATGCATTTTTTAAGCATTTCCATGTGCTGTCTCCAAAACATGTCCCTTACTCCCTCTGATAGCATAAGATTGGTGATCTGGACCTTAGAAGCCCTCCGAATATTGTATGTATCGATAATCGCATTTTCTTCTCACTTGGACAAAACAAAAACATGGGACTCTCTTTCCATTAACCTACCTGTGATTTCTTATCTTCTACAGTCCTGATTTTTGTTCAATGCTTTCCTCGTTGAAAAATACAGCTGTTCCTCTGTTCTTAAATTTTCTATCCCATAATCCCATACTGCTAATACAAAACTAAGAAGTCATAATGTCTGTCCTGTTTTCTGTTATTCTGTCAGTCTATTGATGTGCAATATTTTAAATCAAAGCTTTTACATTCTTGATGTTTTTATAAAACAATATACAGACATCTTTGTATATGAAAATTCTGCTTACTATTCAGTTCTTTTTCTCTTGGTAGTAGCTGAAAAGAAATCTAGTGGATCAGTCCATTTCTCTGCTTAATAAATTCTTGTTAACTAACTAGGTAAATAAATAGGTTTGTGTGGTTGTGATGCTGGTGGAGGAACTAAGCACCCTTCCTGTATTGTTCTAATATTGGGGTGTATTGCAGGTGCTCAACTACTAGTAACTTGTGTCATACTTGCTCAATGCCATTTGTCTGAAAAGCAGGTACACACATTTCCACTAGCTTGATCTGTTTCTATGTAGAACTCCCAATATCTGACCCAATAAAACTGTACATCGCTACCAGAACCCTAACTCTAACACTAAAACATCCACCCCTTTCCCAACCTGTGTCCTTGCACCCTTAGACTAAGACTCCATTCACTTTCCCTAACCCTAAAATCCACTCCATAAAGTTAAAACTCCAACTTCCTGCTTAATCCTAAATTCACTGCTTCCTTCCTAACCCTAAAAATCTCCTCCTGCTCCCTAAACCTAAAACTCCCTTCCTGCTCCCTATCACCAAAACTCCCTCCTGCTCCCTAATCCAAAAACTAAGTTCCTGTTCCATAACCCTAAAATCTGCTTCCTGCCACCCCATGACTGCTGTCTTTACTTTGCTCAAACTTCAATAACGTTTTCAAGTAAGAAATGGCAGCTGTTTGTTGAAACTCATACTTGAGTTTGAACATGAGAACAGCCTACATGAGCTACAAGAAACTAATGTCCCTGGCTTTGAGAGAGTGGTCTTTGAGCACTTCTAGTAGAGCCCTAATGTTGGGGGGCATGTTGGTTTAGGACAGTAAATTGCAGTGGGTATTCAGGAAGGGTGTAAATTTATCAACTGTAATTAGCTTATAGAAATACCAGTGTTGGACTGATTGTGCTGAGTAACAGCCCTTCATGAAGTTAGGCATTCATCAGATGGGTTGGGGTTGGCACAACGGTCAAGATGTTCACCTCACAGACACAAGACACAGGGCTGGTTTTCTCCCTTGAGTAAACTGCCCAGGCAAAAAATGGCCAAAAGGGCAGCTATCCAAGAACTTACTTATAACAAAAACAAAGAGGATGAGCAGTAGTGAGTGTTTTTATGGTATGATAACGGGGATTAAGCTTCCCATTATCTTTGTATGGCTAATTGTAGGATTTTTTTTTAAGTTTATTAGTTTGTGAATTTAAGTGCCTTGTCTACGTTTCAGTTGTAAGTGAAGGTAGCAGCCATACTTGTTAAGTACTGACCTAGGTTAGCTGAGTATACCACCAAGCACTGCTAGTGTTGCTGTTAGAAATCAGATCTACTTCACTAAACCGACATTCCACATACGCGACTCTTACATTGCTGAGATGAAAGGACCAACAAACCCAGAAGACCGACATCCAGAACACCGACTTACCACTCCAAGTAAGTAACCGCTTGGCCATCCCAAAAAAAACAAAAACGAACAAAACTTATCCCACTCATACACACCCCCCTAACTAACCATACCAACTCTGAGATCACACTACCGCGGGGGTAAGGGTCAAGGTTCAACAGGATGGCCAAGCAGTTACTTACCTGGAGTGGAAGGTCTGTGTTCTGGATGTCAGTCTTCTGGGTTTGTTGGTCCTTTTATCTCAGCGATGTGTCGGGTAAGTGAAATGTCGGTCATCTAAAGTAGACCCATTAGAAATCATATAATCTAAGTAGTAGGATAGTACCAATGTAAAAATGGGATAGAATCATTTTTGTTTGTTTGTTTGTTTTTTTACATGTCTTTTGTTAAAATCTCATGCATATATCAAAATGTATTGTTATGTAAACCAATTATCAAAATGTATTTTACATTTGAATGCACTCTTAACTAAATTATGTTTGCTATGCCACTTTGTCTAAAAGGTAGCTTTCAGAAAGTTCACAATACTAGATGTACTACTGGAATGACTATACAGCAGCATTTTTACTTGTATTGTTCCTGATGTTGCACTGTTATAATTGTTCTGTCAACAACTAAATACACTACTATTTGAAGTATTATATCTTTACTATATCTTTACTTGGAGGACCCTGAAAGTAAGTTACTATTCTGAATGACCTAATTACAATTAAATGAATATATTATTGATAGCATTGCAACATTTTATTGCACAGTTTGCAAAATAAATGGATACATAAACAAATGAATAAAGGCAACGGGTTTGCTGACATTTCTTGTGATGAACTGCTTGTGTGACTAAACTTTGGTTAGCCATGCACTGTACACACACGTTACAATCCCAACCAGTGAACCAGATCTTTTGATTTTCTAACCCACTCCAGACATATGTACTTGATTTGGGCAGGACAGCATGACTGCCTCACACCTCCTGGACTCCCAGTTTATCACAAGTATTTTTGGGAGGGAAGGTGAGCATGCATGTTGTCCCCATGCTCACACTGCAATCAGCAGTAATCTCTGGTTTACTCCTACCCACATTCCAAAGATATATTCATCATCATCACCAATCCCCTTTTTCTACATGTGGCCAACTTACACCAACTGACACCATCACTCTTAGTCAGTAGCCATTCGCTTATGTTCCCTTGGCCTTCATACCTAACTGCTGTAGGTTTTCTCTCACACAATTATTCCATCTATTGACTGAGTCACATTTTCTCTTGCCTACTTCCTGTCTCTCCCAAATCATCTTCATCAAATTATCTTCTGCTTTCTTGCACATCTGCCCGAGCATCTGTAATCTGTTTTCATTCATCTTATCTACAATTGGAGCCACTTTGGCTTCTGCTCTAATGTCATAATGTCTTAGGTGGTCCTAACGTGTACATCCTACCATCCATCTCAAGCACTTCATCTCTATCGATCTATCTCTCTCAACTACTATGGCTTCAGTGCCCAAGTTCCTGTGCCATATGGAAGTACGTCTCACACCACTACTTTGAACACCTTATTTTTTAGCATCTTTGACAATTTTCTGTCACACACTGCCTCAGATATTCTGTAACAGTTGGCAACAACACCTCTGATTTTTCTTCCTGACCTTTTCATTTAAACTTCCTGTTTTCTCAACTATACCTCCCTGATATCTGAGACCATTAAAGTGTTCCACTATTTCCCTTCTCCTTGAATTTTCATCTTCACCTGATTTCCTCTACTTGCTACCATGACTGTCTTTTATGTAATCAGTTTCATCCCAGGTTCTTTCAGTTTTGTGTTCCAGCCCCCTCCTGAGACATGCTGTATAGTCAGGTTAATGTACTACAACAATACACATTTATTTCTCTTTATATAGTTACCTGTATATATACACACACACACATATATATATATATATATATATATATATATATATATATATATCTACCTTTCTATCTAGATAGATATAGATAAATGTGTGTAGATATATATATATATATATATATATATATATACTTACATTTATGTATGTGTGTGTATGTATGTATATATATATATATATATATATATATATATATATATATATATATATATATATATACACATACATACTCATAAGTGTATACATATACATATATACACACACACACACACACAATGTTCTGTATATCTTTCTTTGTGCATATACCTGTTTTCATTAAGACTAATCTCTTTCCCTTAAAAGTTGATTATCTAGGAATTTTGTAAGTTATTACAGTGACCTAATTACAATCTGCATATTGCCAATAAGAAAACAGATGAGGATATATGGGCATCTTATCAGATTTTATCAATTTCAATTTAGTAGCCAAAGATGTGGAATTTAAGCCTATCACTCCACAGTCTATTAATCATCTATGAATCATTTATTCTGTGATCGATTAAGTGTAATTGTTCAGTCAGTGCTATTTTGGTGTAACCAATGAGGACTCTAAAACAGCAGCAGCTCAATTTGCTAATGTCTAATTAATGCAATGCAGATCATAGTAACAAATGAACACATTTCTTATATGTTCTAGTAATATCTGTTTGAGCATGGTAGATATAAAAACAAAACATCTGGGCTTCATTACAGGCAAATAGGAAAAGATCATTAAAACAGTAGTACTCCCAGTAACTTTGGGATATTATGCAAGTCCTTTTGCTTAGCTTGACCTTTACATTTGCAATAACATGCTTGGACTTGCCTTAATAAAAAGTCAGACTTAGCCAGCATCACTGTACTTTTTTTCTTAGAATTTGCTTGTTTGCATTTTAATATAAACTTCTTACAAAAAGGTTCAGAAAACATACCTTCCATTGCTCATTAAGCCTCCATCCACTCGTTGGAAGGTAACTATTTCAATTGAAAAGAAATCAAAAGACAGGTTGTAATGTCAGTATTCTTTTTAAACAATGTCTGAGTCTAGTAACTTGTCAAATGTTAATCTAAAAAAAAAACAACAGCAGCAAGACAGCGCTATCCAGCTGAGTCAAAATTTTCATTAATGAACGTTCTTTTTGTGCCAAATGAACAATGGTTATAATCTAAAGCAAACTGGAGCTGCTGTGACAGTGTAGTTTATTTGATGCAGCCTTTCAGTCACATCTTAAACCTACTGCTATATCAGATAGGACCATTCACCTAGTGGTATTCTCACTTTATTGGTTCTGCTTGGCATTGCAGGGAAGGTGCTGAAATCACCAGCAGATAAAAAGTTCTGCAAAAATGACAGTAATCTGTACAGTTATCAACTTAATGGAGCAGCGTTTATTGTTCCATAAAGCAGAAGTTTGTACACTGTACAAAAAAGTTATGCATAACAAAAAATGAAATGATTACTTCAAATAAAAATGTTTATAATCTGATTTTAATTGACATATGCAGGTTACAGCATTATTCTGAATAAAGTGAGCTCACCAAAAAATAAATAAAAATCAGGAATCCTTTCTACTGTAACAGCATTCTATGAGCAAGCCAAATGGTCAGGCTCACAATTTATGATGCACAATAAAAATTCCTCAGCAGACTCACTTGTGTATTAAAATGTAATACTCATTCCTTCCTGACAGACGGCTTCCTTATCAAGCAGCTGCCAGCGGCAGGCAGCATATCTTTCATGAGCCTTAAGGCATTTTGTAGCAGGCAGACAAGGCCAGTTTTGTACTTGTATGCATAAGCAAACCAAACATGGACAGGTAAAAGTATTATACAGCAAATAATGTCATGCTGCCTTTCTTCCTGAGGAAGGCCATATGTAACGTACTAAAAATGAGTATTACATAGCCAAAGGATATGGTTAATTTACTTAACAGGTATCTAACTCCAGTATGTCTTAGTTTCTAGAAGTACAGCTACAAACACCATTTCCCTTACAAAAGGAACATCTGTGCAGAAATGTACAAATGGCTGCATAAAGCTTCTACAGGGACACAGCATATTGTCATATTAAATATTTTGAAAAAGATTAATAATATATATATTTTTTTGTTTCTAGCAAAATAGTTATCAGCACCATTCCCCACATATCTTTATTTGGTAAACATTACTTGCTGTAATTTTTATACATAACACAAGTAAATGTTATCCATCCTTTTATATGACATCAAAGGCAAGTCTATTAACAGCAGTTTTAAAAATAACTTAGTATAGCTTTAGAATATAACCGTACACAGGGAACACAGTAGACTGACATGATAGATGGTCCTCTATGCAACTGGAATTTGAAATGTTTCACCACTGTGGTGACCGAGAGAAAAATAAAAAGGAAACATAAAAAAAGCATTTTTGCAAAGCAGCAATCTGAGACCCACTATGTGCCTATCTCTACTTTGCCACATTTTCTAGCAACAAATGAGAACTTTAATGTTGCCAGCCAAGGTTCATTCTGCTTCCTGATAAGCTGTTTCTCAAATGTGGATGCAGATTAATCCCCCTTAATAAGAATTAACTTGGAAGAGATAATCAGCATATAAAAATTCCATCAAATCTCCTGGCTGCCTCTGGATGATTCTGTCAAATGATTTACATTCATCTGTTTGACAGTTTTAGGACTCCTGCATGGCATTTTAGCATCTCATCATTTTTGTCCTCTGTTTAGTTCAGTTCCACTTCCCTACATTCTAACCAGTTTTAACCATTTGAACATATCACTAAAGGCAATTTTTTTGCGTTAAAAAAAATTCAGGTTAAAGAGCACACTTTTGTTTTTAAGATAACATTTCAAAACATTTCATAATTTATATCACTGAAAACAGATCCTGCTGTTTTCTACAACCTTTTCAAAAATAAAAATTTAAATTGTTAACAATATTAAATGTATATGATTCATATGAATTTGTAATTTGCCTTTGTCCATCACTCTTTCATTAGATATTCTGATATCCTATCTCTGTATGAGATCATGCTTAGTTGTGTAATGTGACTATAGTGTTAATTTAAAAGAGGCAAAAAAGAATATGAAATAAAGAAAATGTACACTCGAACAGACATGCACACTTGTATTTGTGTGTGTGTGTGCATGCATGTCCGTGTGTGTCTGTGCATGTACGTGTGTGTGTGTGTTTATGTGTGCATGCATGTGTGTGTGTGTGTGTGTGTGTGTGTGTGTGTGTGTGTGTGTGTGTGTGTGACTGTGTGTGTGTGATTTTGTATATGTACTCTATGTTTAGCATTTACCAGATTCATAACTAGAACTGTTTGCACCTCAAGCAAGCTTTTTGTTTCATTTGAGTGTAAGCAGTCCATTTTCCGATGGATTTTCTTATACCTCTTTTTAACTTTTCCTTAGTGCCCTGCCATTTATAATGCCAGGTTACATAATGATGAAAATTTTAGAGAGGGCTTCAAAGTGTTCTCTGGGATGGACAGTTTCCTTAGAAAAAGACAGTGATGTGTGTACTGGACTGTATCAATTTACAAATTATGTATGCATGTGTGTGTGTGCAAACATAGGAGCTTAAGAACAATAAAAGTGCAAAGATCACATGAACCCAAAGATGCCTAGCCATATATGTCTTTAATTAGATACAATTAAAAATTCTTACTACCCATTACAAGGACTTAATAGTGCTCACCTCCCAAATCAAGGAGGGATTTTATTTTATTTATTTAACATTTGTTTACCGGGAAAGTCCGACTTGGAATGAAGCCAATTTTCAGCAGATGCCCAGGGAGAAATGTTCCAGATGTATGTCTTCGTGATGTGGGAGGAAACTAGAGCACCTGGAGGAAACCCATATGAATACTGGGAGGACATGCAGACTCCACACAGAAGGCACCCCAGCCAAGAATCGAACTGGAGAATCTCTTGCTGTAAGGCATCAATATAACAACTGCACCACTGTGCCTTCAGAGACATCTGATATATATGATAACCCTGGTATAAACTTGTGTCTAGCCATACAGTCGTCACGACTAGCCTTAAATGCAGTTAAAGCAGTAGTTTGCTTGACCTATAGTGATAACTTATTCCATAGGCTGGGAATAATCTGAGTTAGGAATTCAATCTCTCCAGTGAGCCTTGTTTATTTGCTGGTGTAGATTTAGGTCACTAGTATGTGTGCTTGTACAACCCCTGGTTTTCTGAAAAAAAACAGAAGGTCAAAAAGAACTAGGTCTTTCATGGCTTAAAATGTGAGAAAAAGGACACCATGAAGAAGCTAGTAGGCTACTGATTATAAAGAGAGTTGTACTGCTCTATCAGGATAGCCGAACAATTTAAGGCCTTTAACTTTCTTGATTAACAGTTGTTAGAGCCTTTCCAGCAGAAAAACATTCTCAGATTTGTGCATACCAAAGGAGGCTTTGTATTCAGTGATGGGTCTGGAAAGGAAATAGTGCACAGTTAAGATGACTTTTTGGATTATGAAGAAATTCCCTTGGAAATTCATTGGAAACACAAGAGAACTTCCAGACTATGGTGAAAATATGGTGACTGAATGAGACACAAAGTTGTCCCCACAAGTACCCAGGTCCTTTATGCCTCTATCTGAATACATGATTTGTTCATAGGTTCATATTAGGCTAACTGCCCTTGCGAGCCACTGTAAGCCTAGCCAATTATCCCTTGTGAGACTCAAACCCTGCACCTTGTGTTTGTAAGGCAAACACCTTAACCATTAGAATGCTACTTTGCTACACATTTTTGCACATACCTTGCAAATCTTTTCAGTAATCCACGTATGTGCATATTTGTTGGAGTAGTTTGGTATTGTTGGATGCATGGATAACAGTATCCAGCTTGCAGTCATCAGAAAAATTGATTAAGCACACTACTTGGATATTGTCTTGGATGTCTACAAAATAAATACCAAACAGAAGAAGGCCAGCACTAATCCATGTTGCACCCCTCTAGTTACAATTTTATGCATTGAGAGTGTACCAGAAAGTTTTCCAACATGACATCTGTTTGATATCAAATTTGCAACTCAGTAGGCAATGTAGGGACTTACATTAAGTTCTTTTCAATAACACCAGTATGAAGGACAACATAGAAGATTTGGCCAGGTCAAGGTAAGCAGCATGTACTGAGGGACTACTGTCTGCAGCCTCCGTAATCTTTTTAAAGAACTTTTACTAGGTTCAGGAGACAGGACCCATCTGTTACAAAACTAAACTGAGTGGGATATAGCTTAATTGGATTGTCTGTCTGCATAAATGAGTTTTATTATGATACGTTTCATGACTTTGCATATAAGGCTGGTGAGGCTGATGGGCACATAATGATTTGGGTCTGTAGTTGGGCCACTTTTGTTTAAGAGAGTCAGGGTGGCTGTTCACCAAGAATCAGGCACAAACTCTGTGGATAAGATGAGGCTGAGCGTTTAAGTAGGTTAAGATTGTGCCTATGTGGCCCTTTTGAAAATGCAGCCTGGTATTTTATCTGGTGTAGTAGAAATTTGATTTTTAGCCTTTGACTAGGTGACTTTGTGGAAACTACATTTTCAGGGATAGTAGAGGCAGCAATGCGGTTATGTGTAATAAAGCAAGCACTAAATTTATCTGCTTATATACCTGCTGTGGCCTTGGTATCAGAATGTATGGTGTTTCTATGGCTGAGCTCAGTGCATTCTTAAATGTTTTTCCTTAATTTTCTGGCATAACTGAAAGAAAATACTCATGGTTTCCTTAAGTATCTGTAGCAAACTTAAGTTCATAGTCTACTTTTCTAATAATGCTCTCAAGTTCCCTGCTGGTAAGTTTCAATATGGTCTTGAGGTGGGGGAAGGAAATTTCTGATAACATTTCATTATTTTTCTTCTTTTATTGTACAGTTTACTAATATGGGAGTTCCGAGTGAGAGGTTTATTACTGAATTTGCCATTATATTTAATCAAACAAATATGCATTTTTTTAACTTCTCCAAGTATTTTGGATTTCTAGTACCATAGTGGGAATGGACCTCATTCCTAAGTCAGGGTATGATTTAAAGTTCATAAGTATTGTTTCAGTCTTTGGTATTTGCTAAGAGTGATCATCTCAGCACCTGGAACACAGAACTGCTTCCTTCTGCAGTTCATACGGGGTTACATGTGTTGGTAACATATTCACGGGTGACTGTAAATTCTTTTTTATTGCTCCTGTTGCTCCTGGTACTTTTGAACGATTTGTGTAACTTTTTTCCATATTGCTCTCATTTCTGCCTGCAAATTCTGATACACTATGACTTTGTCTCTCTCGGTATATGACATATTATAATTGCCAGGTGTTCCAGTGAGTAACAATACTTTTTTTTTTTCTTGGACTACTGTACCTGTTGTTTTTTGCATCTATTTTCTCAGCTGTTGGTACTGCGTGATCACACGTGATCCAGCCTTCATCACTGTCAATAATGTCGGTTCATGTTTCCAATGATTCTCAGCTACTTCTACTTTGTAGTTTTTACACAGTCCCCGACACAACAGCCCTGACACATTATTGTGCATTTCAGTATACTAGCCTCAAGCATGAGTGTATCACACCCAGAAAAGAGATGGCAACTGTTTCCAGTTCTGTTTTACAGAACCTGCACATTGGGCACCATTGCTAACCATTCCAAAATCAAATCTTGGTAAACATGTGGTTGTTACAGATATTTTCTATACACGTCACTTAATTTTGTAGACTGTACAATTTTCTTTCTTTTTCTTCGGCTCTTTTTCTTTATATTCTTTCTTTTTATATTTGGTATCTTTCCTCTGTTGTCTGATTCATGTGTGCACCAGTTTTGATTTCATCTCAAATAATTCCCAAAATGCTTCAGTTTTACTAAGCAAAGATATCATCTTAGCCTTCTTCTCTTCATGCTATAGGACTTTTACTATGTTGGGATCGAATGAGGTCAGCAAATAAATGTACAGTCCCACAACTGCAGACTTATATATGTAGCCAATTTTGAGGAGGCTCATACCTCCTTCAGAACAAGGGATATATAACCTTGGTCTACAGTGTTTACGTATATATATATATATATATATATATATATATATATATATATATATATATATATACACACACACACACACATACACACACATAGATATATTCTTCGATAAGCAAGTTTTCTTAAACCCACAAAATGCAGGATACTGCTTCGGTACAATGAAGGCTGTCTTTAACGTATACCAGGACTAAAAATGTCCAAGGAATCCCAAGGTCGTCAAACAAAAATATATTTATTTGAGAAAGCCCAAAGGCTAAAAACAGAACAAAAACAAAAAATACGAAACATATAAAGCTTAATTTCACTGATTTAGCGCTTTCATCTCCAACCAGGAGACTTCTTCAGAATCAGTGTATCCTCACAATTCCCATTATTTTATACAACTTCCAAAACTTTTAAGGCTGTGTAATTGGCTGGCATTTAATTACCTCTTTAATTGAAGGTATAAATTTAAAGGCAGAACATCCATATACATAAATGAAAAGGACTGGAATGAAAATACAAAATGTATACATAACAGTCAAGTTTTTTCTCATTTCTTATAACAACTTTTCATAGATTTATTTTCTCAATCAATAGTTAAATATCAAGGTAATTCCAGGTAAAAGCATTAATACGTTAAAATAAATAAATAAATAGTATAATAAAATATAATAATAATATAACCATATAATGGTTAAGCCTATAATATCATAGTATAAGACATGATCCAATGAGGAAATATATTAGTGTAAGACATGATCCAATGAGGAAATATAGAAGTATAGAAGAATAAATACATGTTGTGTACCAATGTAAAAACATATAATAAATATAAATTCAATAATTATAATAAATATATATATGTATAAATATTGAAATATTTAAATATTTAAGATACAATGTTAAAATGATATGAAATAAATATTGATGTGTATTTAACAACTAATTAATTATTATATAGCATATTAAAATGTAATAAAATATTGTTATTGTGTTTCTATTTATTGTTGTTGTTATTATTATTGTTATTATTTCACCCATGTTTCTTCGGATCAGCTGCAAGGAGTTTTAATGCAGGGGTGATGGAAATATGGTCATTGAGGCCTTTACCACAGCATGCATCAAGTCTCAATTGTCAGATCATCTCACGAAATTCCAATAGTGTTTCCCAATCACCCCCTCTTTCTGGGTAAGCAACTTCTTCTATGACCCAGAATTTATAATTAGCCTCCTTACATATTAATGCATGTCTATATAGTGCATTGTTTTCACGATGTTTATTAATGTCTCTAATGTGCTCATAGATTCTGGTCCTGAGATGGCGTTCCGTTTTTCCTATGTAGTAACTCCAACAAGTTTTACAGAAGGCCAAATAAACTACTCCTTTTGAGTAGCAACTGTTATATTTCTTTGCCCTTAGAATAATTCCAAGACTGGGGATACTAACCTCCTTACATCCAGCAATATAAGTGCATTGAGCACATCTCCCACATTTATAAGTTCCAAGTTTAGCACACATCCCTCCTACTTTGTTCTTATTACTTTCAATAATATTTTTAATAGTTTTACTCCTCCTGTAACTATATTTTATCTTACTTTGAAATACATTAGTTTTAGTAGGCATATTTTGGAACATTTCCCAAGTTTCATTTATACATCTTTTTAACCATCCAATTCCCTTAAAGTAAGTCAAAGTTAAATATGGTGTTATGTCTACATTATTAGATTCCTGCCTGCTAAAGGAACTTCTCCTCCCATCTTGGTTGGAATCTACTATCAAATTATCATTATTCAACAAAGGGACATATTTATTACCCCTTCCTAACTGAACATATTCCTTAATGGGTTTAATAAATTCAGATGGGTATCCCCTTTCCAAAAACATCTTTTCAATATTATTAATTTCATTTAAAAATTCATTGGTGTCGGAGATCATTCTAGCCATTCTGATCATTTGTCCCTATTAGATTTATAACACTTATTTTGGTAATCTTTTTCTAGTTTGACATCTAGGTAGTGTGTCGTATCTTCCTCTGTTTAATATGTGAATTGTAGGAAACTAGTAGTAATGTTGATATATTCTATAAATTTGCCAATACTATCATAGGAACCATTCCATAAGACAAAAATATCATCTAGGAAACGAAAATATTTGATAATATGTTGACTAAAATCCGAGTTAAAGACATATTGTCTCTCCCAACAAAGCATAATAATGTTGGCATATATTGGGGCGCATGCCAACCCCATTGCAACCCCTTCTTTTTTTTTTTCTTAAACATCTGCTTTGAAGCTATTTGGGGCCAGTCCATCATGCAAAAGCTGTAAGTTAGAACAGAAAGAGCAAACTGACTTTTTCCTTGGACTTTATTCCTAGATGTCAAGGATATTTTTTAAATTATTTTTTGTTTTTCTGAAGTATTTTTTACTAAGCTGTGTTCTCATTTGTTCATGTTTTATTGCTGACCCTGCATCTATTTCCAAATACTTATACATTTCTTCCGCTTCAAGTTCCTTTATATTGTATTCCTGACTCAGGTTGATATTTTCTTGGTGTTGCGGCTTTCCTTTTATAACCTTTACTTTTACACATTTATTGAGATCAAATTTCATTCTTATATTATTTGCAAACATTTTAACAATTTGTAGTTGTAATTTCAAATCCTCATCTACTGAGCACATAATTTTAAATTTTCAGTTCTGATTAACGTTCTTGGACTTATTATTTCAAAAAATGAAAGCACTAAACTAATTATTCATACCTCATCTTTCTTTCCTTTTTGAAGCGTTCTTTTCTTTTATTTGTGTTGTATTACACTTCACCTATGGTATTACTTTTAGTTTCTTGTCTACTTTAAATCATCCACAAAAAGAATGCGAGATTTCTTTAAACAAACTGTTTGAACAAAATACCTACAAATCCCATCATTGTCTATCACTAAAAGAACTAAGTTGTCTAGAATTACCTAACCTGCTCCTTTTTAACCAATTTCAGATCATTCACTCAATTCTTTACAAACCTTCTTACTGTCCTACTATATTAAATATAATCTCTCATTATTTACCTACAAGGTCACGTCGCAGTTCTGAACAAAACCTACTGAAAATCCACAAACCTAGGACCAAAATTCATCACTATGTCTATAACTTTAATCGTTCCAAGGCTTGGAATAGCCTACCTCTGGATATTTTCTTGATGTTGCGGCTTGTTCAAAGAAATCTTGCATTCTTTTTGTGGATGATTTAAAGTAGACAAGAAACTAAAAATAATACCATAGGTGAAGTGTAATACAACACAAGTAAAAGAACAGAATGCTTAAAAAAGGAAAATATTTTATTATTAATTTTTCTTTTAACTCATTATTACTACTACTGATCATTAAGCAGCCTCTTTCATTGTGTAATGTACTGGATATGGCATCAGCCTGCATACCTCCTGTTTTTTCTTTGCCATTAAGTGATGTACTTTACCTGTACATTGAACTAGCCTGTATGCCTCCTTTTTGCATTATGGAATGTACCTCCATGTCATTTTTGAAACTCCAGTTTTCATTGTATTTGATATCTCTTCTTCAAATGATTTCCTATTAACCGGATTTGTCTGTGTATATATTACTATAATTTCATTTTTTTATATTTCTTTGTAATTTTTTATGTTAACAGTTCGTCGTGGAGCTTATCTCCCTGGGCCTCTACTGAAAATGGACATATATCCAGTTAGACTAGCCCGGTCAACAAATGTAAAAATAAAATAAATAATAAATTAGATCTCTTGAGCAACCCAAACAATTCAAATCAGCTACTAAAAAATACCTGCAAAGTAAATGGCTCTGTCACTGTAATTACCCTCCATAAACCCTCCCTAGTATACTTTCTTTCCATTTCCTCTCTCTCCCTTCTCTACTCTAACTTTATTTCTATCGCTTCTAACTGCTGCATCTCTGTCTAAACACACCTTGTAAAATATCCCAGTTTCAATGGTTATAATTTAAATATAATACATACCACAAAATGTCTTCCTTCTGATGAATGCATTTCATTAATTGTCTACACGAAAAGTATTATTTAAGACCTGCAGTGGTGGTGCTGCGGTAGCATTGTCGCCTCACAGTAAGACGCTGTCCGGTTCGATTCTCAGCTAGAGCATCTTCTGCGTGGAGACATGCGTGAATGGGCGTACCTTCGTTGAAGGTTGTGCGTCAGGCCTGAAAATCAACTGCCAATCATTAGCGGACCGGAGTTCCGCTGTGGCGACCCCTAACCAGAAAAAGCCGAAAGACACAAACAAACTATAAACATATGTTTTCTTCTGATGAATGCATTTCTAAAATTGTTAAAATGACGAATATGTAATTTCTGCTGGAGCTTTTCTCCTCGGGCCTCTGCTGAAAAAGGGCTATGTAGCTCAGTTGGACAAACCCGATCAAAAAATGTAAAATAAATGTAAAATAAATAAATAAATAACAAGGTTTGGTTTCTGCAAGTTAGCCTGTAGCCATAATCTGGCCAACTTAGCAATGAAGTGAATAAGTTAACGGAAAGAAGAAAAAAAAAAACAAATATGGTGACAATGAATCACCCTGCAATACCTCCCTTTGATTTATTATACCTGGTATAATAATTTGCCTTTATCATGCCTCAGTTGCAGAGTGATTTGTCACTGATTCATAGTCAATGCAAAGCAATTGCATTGCATTGACTATGAATCAATGCAATGCAATTGATCAATGCAGGGTGTGTCTTATACATCTGTAAGAATTCCATTATTCCCGAATGTTGGATGCTGTTGAATGCTTTTTTTAATTTATCCATTCCATGCTTATATTTTTTCTATTTCTACCAGCTCTCTGTTATGGTTTTGTTTAGCAAATATGGATCCTTTGTTTTATATGGCTTCCTTTTTCTGCCTTTTTGTTCTACTGCCATGGATGAATTTTTTTTCTACATGGCAATAAACTTTACCTGCAAAACCCCTAGCATATACTTTAGATATTATCAAAAGGCAAGTTTTAGGTCTGTAGTTCTTAGGATTGATTGCATGTTCATTCTTGAGGAATAGTATCTTTTTCCTGTTGTTAACTAAGATCATGCTTGTTCTAGACATGCATACAAACAATTTGTACTCACTACTAGATCTTAGTATAAAGATGATTATAGCTTTAGCCAAAAGATTAGTACTGTATCTGGACCTATGGTTTTTGGATTTGGAGCTTTTTCTTAATTTTGTTTCTCAGTTTCTCTGGTTAATTCATCCTATATCATATCATTTGTATTAGAGCTTCTTACTGTTGTTTTATTTTTCTATTCACTCGACATCTTTATTATGTTTAACAGGGCCTTCATAAATGGTTCTCCAGAACGTACCTATTTCTTTTTTCCACACTTCTTCTGTGCAACTGTAAATATGCTGGTAAAAATTGGAAGCAACTGTAGCAGCCCTTTAACTGGGGTCCACTTGCATTAGAATGCTGGGAATTTTGTGTATGTCTTTGATATGCTGAAGTAGCTTCACCCAGGAGGAGACCCTATAGACAGCCACATTTGGTCATCTGGTGGTACCATTAGCCTGACAGAGAAGATGACAGATTTGTGTTTAGATTTAACAATGATGAGGAGATGCATGGTGGTCTACATGCAAGGATGAGTTTGCTAAGGATCAGGTCAAGAATATTCAAGTTCCCTAGTGGGTAGTTTTACAATGCGATCAAGTACATTAGTATGAATACCATAAAAATACTAACAACATTTGCATTTTTAGAGATGTAAGTTGCCAAACTATACTTGGATAATTCCAGTACCCTAACAATAAGATATCTGGTTTGATATTTAACCCCTCAATCATATTAATGTCCTTTCCATGATCTTTGTGGCACACTGATAGGCTCTGCAGCTAGCAATGAAATATCACTTGGAGTTGTTTGAGGTAATTTAGTTCTCCTGAAGTTCTAAGCTAGGGTTATTGGTAATTTAATGTAAAGTGATAGTGTTTCTGACAAATACAGACACTGTCCTGCAGTTACCCAGGGGCCTGAAAGCACGGCAGGCTCTAAACCCTAGAAGAGAGGGAGTGCTGTCATTGCTCGGAAAACAGGCCTCAGTAATTACATAGATATGAATATCTTCAAGTTGCAGGAGGGCCCCAAGTTCTATACTCCTGGCATTGACTACTGCCTCCACAATGTTATCTACATTTGAGTTTGAGTTTGCTATGTACGAATAGCCAGCAGAAAACCTCTGCCTAAAAAAGTACTACATAGGAAAAAAAGGCTTTAATTAGGATGTGGAAGCCCTGGTAGGAGAGGTGTGAGCCATCCCTTCTAAGAAAGGAATACTTATCTACCATCTTAGCCCACGGTGACAAGCACTAGATCCCTTCAGAAAGACAGTAAAGACTTAACTAGTTATTACAGTCAGTTATCTTGTCTTGGTGTCGAGGCATCTTTCTGAGTCAAGGCAAGATACTACTCATACAAGTATAGACCAGTGTCATCCTTGCCCCTAGGATATGTACAGTAGGTGCCATCATGTTTTTTTCTGCATGTTCCTCTTGGTAATGTACCCCTGGTCATTCATTCCCACCTGATCCACAGCAAAGTCATGGTCATATCTTTCAGACAGATGGGAATTTAGGGCCCTTTTGACATCACAGATACTGTCACCGGACAAACTGGTCTTTTCAAGTCATGAGTGCAGCATCTGCATGCTTAACTGTAGTATCACTTATGACTTTAAAATCTCCCTGCTTGAAAGCAGACTTAGTGGGTTTTATGGGCTTATGCCTACTTTCCTGTTGAAACTTGGATGATCTGTGTAAACATCCAGCATGTGTGAGTTGTGAAGGGGGTATTGCCTTACGCTGTGGGAGTTGTGACCTTTTAGAGTGCATTTTAGGAGGGTCTAGCAAATTTTGTTTTACAGTCTCAGCATAAGCTATGGACTTAGTGGAATATTGTAATGTGATATTGAGCAGTATGATGCTTACTGATATCAGGCTCATGTGAAAGGTTTAACTCCATGTTTCTTAAATATTTACAACTCGCATGGGTTGTACTACAAACTGATAGACATAGTGAACAGTGAGTAATAATAAGGCAGTTGCTACACTGTCCTAAAGTACTTAATATGATCAGACTAGCAATGGATGGGGTAACAGCAGGCTGTTTAGCCATGATGCCAGAGATTATAGGGTTAGGGTGGTCATGAGACTCGGGTTGGAGAGAGATCAAAGCTTTATGGATGAAGTACTTAGAATTATACTCTGAAGTTTGGTTAGGTGGTGGCTATTAATCTAGAGGTATTTTGTGAAAAGACTGGTTTTGCCAAGAATGACACGTAGAAAATATCCTCCTATGGCTACTACCTGAATACTACTTGCATTGATCTGATTGTACATACACTTAGCTAGGAACTGATGCTACCTTCCTCCTTTTCAAACCAGATGTAAAACAGGAACCTGTAAACTGACTGATAGCAGGTTCCCTGAAAGCTAGCTCAGTGATGAAATATCACATAAAGCACTTTTAGCAATAGTGGAGTTTTTCATTTTTCTCCACTGCTGTGCATCATTGGAGTCGATATATTTAAGTTTGAGGGTTATGGGCAATATCTTTCTATATGGCAGTGCAGAGGACTTGCCTTCCTTCAAAAAAACAAAAATCCACAAGGTTGTTATGGCTATATTGTTTCACTGAGTCAACACTCAACATAGTTGCTGAATGATTGACATGGACCCAGCAAAACAAAAGCATTGACTACAAGCTGCTTCCTAAAAAGTCAATGACAAACTCTTTGGTGATCAACAGTCTCATCCCTGATATTGCAGGTGCAAAAAGGCCGGTTGTGACTTTTTTATGGTAGGTGCCCTCAATAGAACATAGAGCTTAGCAGAAAGAGCTAATCTAAACAATGGTCCAAAATGAAAACTGAAGAAGCTTCCATCAAAACTGCAGCTAGACCAGTCTTGAAAGTCCCACATACTGTGCCCAGTAAGAGGCAGTCAGAAATCAATACCCCTGGGTTCTTTCTTTCACCAGGTGCAAAGTATCAGCACTAAACCCAATATGCCTCCTACAAAGTAATTTTACAGGTGTACATGTATACATATACGGTGTACATATACATATATTTACAGGCACACACAGCCACATCTATCAATGCATGTATATAGATATAGATATAGATATAGATATATATGTGTGCATGAATAAATGGGCTTAAACCTTAAAAACAGAATTTTATACTATAAATTTTATATCACCTACTTAATATCAACCACAAGATCACTGTTCATTGTGGATAGAGTAATGTCTCACTCAGCTATAATCTCAGTGGACAAGTGCACACTTGTAAACACTATCTATCTATCTATCTATCTGTCTGTCTGTCTGTCTGTCTGTCCGTCCGTCCGTCTGTCTATCTATCTATCTATCTGTCTATCTATCTATCTATCTATCTACAGATCTACTCATCCATTGATCCTTGCGTGTGTGTGTGTGTGTGTTTGTGTGTGTGTTGGTATGTGTGCATGTGCATATGTTAATATATGTATGTATAAAGTTATAAATTCAGATATATGCAGTAAACAATACACGTTATCAGCAGAGATATACACAAGGTGGTATGGAATGGGGTGCTTCCCCTGCACCAAGTTGCATAGGGTGTCAGTGGCAAAAATAATAAAATAAACTTTTTTGTAATTTTTATTCCACTTTATTTTAAAACTTTGATCAATTACAGCAGGATGGAGATCACAATCTTCTGTCACAAAATTACAGTGTAAGAGTTGCTAGGCTACAGTGTGAGGGCAGAGGTCTCTGCCCTGTTTTATGTCTCCTTTGCTACAAATGCAGTGCAATATATATCAGAGCCGAAGTATAGCCTCTGATCCATGTCTGTATCATTAAGCATCTCAAAATAGGACTGTGAAAGAGTGACACAGTGGCCTAGTAGACAGCATTGTCACCTCACAACAAGACATTCCCTGGTTCAGTTCTTGGCTGGGGTACCATCTGTACAAAGTCTGCATGTCCTCCAGGTGTTCATATGGGTTTCCTACAGGTGCTCCAGTTTCTTCCCACATTCCAAAGACATGCAGTATGTGGACTGGGCACTCTAAATTTGGGTCTATATCATATGAGCGAATTGCACAAATTGAAAACGCTCATAATATTGAACATACTGGACCTCAAATTGCTTTTTCTGAGATTGCGGTACAATGAAGAATGGGATATTTGCGCTTTCCTCACTGTAGTGTGATCTCGGAGTTATACTATATATTTAGTGGGCGGTGTGGGGGGAGCAGCCCCCCACAATAGCAAGTTCGAGGTCTGGTACGTTCGATATTATGAGCATTCGCAATTTGTGTGATTCGCTCGTATGATATAGACCCCTAAATTAGCCATAGATGTGCAAGTGAGTGTGCGGTATGGTATAATAACTGCAACAGGGCTAGGTACCTGGTGGTGTGAACCTTGGCTCTAGATGACTGTCACTGCTGAAGTAGCACTTCAACCCCATGTGGAGAAATGGGAAAAGGGTTGTGGATAGATTGAATGTGAGATGTCACTTTTTGCCCCTTTGACTAAGGCTAGGTGTAGTTGTTAAAGAAGGTCTCTGGTAGACAATCTTGGTTTATGTTACAGTCTGCCAACATTTGAAAGTGTGTGTGTATTCACTGCTTTTAAACAAAATGTGTTACCCATAAAATGCAATGCAACACATCACAGCTCATGTTAAAACCATCCCACCAAATCAAGAACCTCATATTAGAGCTTGAAAGTCATGTCCCATCCCTCAGTATTATGTAGCTTGCACTGTGCCTGTTTTTTTTTTTAATTATTATTTTTTTAATAGTGCATGTTAATTCTTAGTTGTTTTACAGTCCAATGCAAAATATACCAGCTCCATTAAGGACACTCAGTCCCTATCACAACTTCAGTCAGAATAATGGAATTAAAGTATTCCAGAATAGCACTTAATACCACAGAACAGCAATATCTATGAACAATGTCTGTAAATTCTTATGAAATGCGAAGCAGAATATCTCAAAAAAAGTCAGAGAAGTACTACAATGCCTAATATTACTTTACAGATTTATTTAAAAAATAATGTACAATACTTCTCCATTCCTATAAAGTACAACACAAAATGACATAGCTCCCTTCAGGCCTGCCTTTGACAGAAGAGATTTTGGCCACAAAAAGGGTATGTTGCCCCAGACATCTAACTATTTTTACACCTCTGATTATCAGTAAAAACATACAACTTATTTGGCTAGATATGGAGAAAATCTCTCTCATGAGGCTGGTTATTATGTTGTCTAGCAGTTCTCCTTTTCCAGTTCTTGCAGTGTGAGAAATTTGGTGTAAGAGATTCCAAAATGCAAGAAAAAGCTACATAGGACACATTTTGAAAACATACTAATCTGAAGAAATTTCTCCATCTTAAAAAATAACAACTATGATTTTCTTCATGGGTTGTGGTTAAGTGTTCAGTGACATTATTCTAGCCTAGTACACTGTGCAGCATGGTAGCTCACTAACAAAAATAAATAACTAAATTAGCAAATAAATAATAATATTTGTCTGAATGTTAAGAGGCAGCAAGAAACTGTACCTGCAGGCGTGAAGGTGAAGGATTGTACTGTAAAACAAGAAAGTAGAAAGAATGTGAGTTTAAAACTTGCAGTCTGCAAATTTCATTTGCAAGGAACTAGGTTTCTGCTGGCAGTAATTTAGTCAATCAGTATTATTTGCGAAGTACAGTTAAAGCATGTTAAATGAATGTGGCAGACAGAAAGTAGATGGACTCATAAACAGAGCAACCGTGAATGTAAACCAATCATTTCTCAACAATATAATACACTTATGTTATAAAGAAGAAATATTAACATACTGATGGCAGTACATTTATTTTCTTTTTGCAGCTTTGCAAGTAGTAAAAATATAAAGGATTTCATGTTACATGCCACTTTCTGCCTCACTAACGCACTTAAAATCACAGTGAAAAAAAGCATGAATGAAGTAGCTTCAATTGCTTTTGAAGTATAAGACATCTATCATTTCTAGTCACTATGCCATACAGTTTAATTTCCAAAATTTAAAATACCTGATCACTATGCAATCATTGGTGGCTATATATATATATATATCTATATATATATATATATATATATATATATATGTATATCTATATATATATATATATATATATATATATATATATATATGTATATATATATATATATATATATATATATATATATATATATATATATATATGTATAGATATATATATATATATATGTGTTATATATATATATATATATATATGTGTATTATATATATATATATATATATATATATATATATATATATAGGTCTACTTCTGATTGTCAAAAACTCACTTTTTCGACAACCAGTAGATCGAACCCATTTAAGCGAAAGTACACTAAATCAAAAGTACACTTTCGCAAAAGCCAGTTCTCCGAAGTGCATTACAGTGGGGATAAGGATAATAGTATATTTAAGTAGGGAGGTGTGTGGGTTTAAAGCAGTTTTGTTTTGTTTATTTCAAGTTCGGAGAACTGGCTTTTGCAAAAGTGCACTTTTGATCTAGTGCACTTTCGCTTTAATGAGTATCGATGTTGCTTGATCAAGAATGTGAGATTTCGATCAAGCAACATAGACCCATATATATATATATATATATATATATATATATATATATATATACACATATATATATGTATGGGTCAACTTCAAAACATCGACTTACTATAACATTAGACCACAAAACATTGAGACGATAATGTTTAAAACACATAACACTGAAAACTTAGAACAATGAAACCAGATAACACTGCAAATTTAAATCATCCCATCCCATAACATCGAATGTTACAATGCACAAATTAGTAATACCCCCTCCACCTCAAACATATCTGAACCAACAGCTCCCACACCCCCTGTAAATTAAATATACCAACTCCAAGATCACACTACAGTGGAGACAACGTAAATTTCCCATTCCCCACTGTATTGTAATCTCCTCTATTTTCCTAACAACACGTACTTACAGCCAAAATAAAAACGTACTCTCCTACTCACTTATCCCATCACTTTCTACAACACTAACATGTTTGTTTGTTGCATACTACAACTACTTTAAGTGATGCCAAAACATTAACACTTTAAACCATAACCATGTAACACTTTCAATGATATAAAATTCAATGATTTTAATTTTCCTTGTTATGTAATTTTGATGCTCTAACTTTTCAGTGTTCTAAATTTTCAGTGTTATGGTCTCAATGTTTTGTGGTTCAATGTTATAGTAATTCCGTGTTTTGAAGTAGGCCCATATCTATATATATATATATATATATATATATATATATATATGTGTGTGTGTGTGTGTGTGTGTGTGTGTGTAAGTAAACACTTACATGTCCTTAACAGCATGAACTTCCAGGTACACTGCCTGAAGGCATGTGCTGATCAAGGATAAAAGCATGATATATATATATATGTATATATATATATATATATATATATATATATATATATATATATATATATATATATATATTCTGGGCTCATTGGCTTTTTGCTGAATTCTTGTTTGTATATTCAAGTGTGAGAAACTTGAATACACAGACTATATCTGCAAATAACCTTTCTCCAAATTTGTGTAGCCTTATAGGCAATATATTTATAATCAACGGATGTGGGACAGATGCCTATAGTTAGGTTGTCCAGAGGATTTGTCTCCCTCTAAAAATACTTTTTAAAATTCACTATTGATTATGAGAATTCCTTAGTGATAGTGACTTAGAGGTGCTCAAGTGATTTGCATCTGAGGTATTGAGTAAATCCTATAAATACAAATGTGCTGTGATGGGTAACACACTATTGTAGTGATTAAAATTGTTGGCTCAATGTGAATGATTCTCTTCTGTTCTGAGCTTTGTGTATTCTAGGTGCAATGACACACTGTCAGGAAGGTGACATGCATTCCCCTCCTTGGGCTTGTGGTGTCAGAGCCAGAATAATGCATAGTTGGACTCCACTCCAGATTATTTTTTATTATTATAGATTAGGTTCATAGATTAGTACTATGCTAACTGCCCTTGCAAGCCATTTTAGCCTAGCCAATTATCCCTTGTGAGACTCAAACCCTGCACCTTGTGCTTGCAAGGCAAACACCTTAACCATTAGGCCACCCTCCCAACCCCAAAATGCATGTCTTTAAATAAACATCATATTTGTTATTTTTTTTTTTTTTTATGGATATAAGAGCTATAAATGCCAAGTTTATTTTTTACCATTTACTGTCAACTTTGTGAAGGGTAAGGCATTTACAGTACAGACTTATACAATACTAACCTGTAAATATGTTATTTAGATTTTAATTAGCTTTACAGTAAGCTAATTCATGAAACATCTAGCCATAAATTTTGTACATTTTATTTATTTATTACCTTCCACTCCCCACATTTAAAATCCAGACCATTGCCCCTGTACAACTCATGGTTAAATGGACACAAAAGTATGGTGATAGTTGAACTTGTAATGTTATGGGGGTAGAAGGGCAGTTTATCTATGGCAAAAGCACAGTATATCTACACTACACTGACAGCAGAACACTTTACATCCCTTTTAGTGAAGCTGGCCAGAATGTTTAACAGATACCTATACTATTCTCCAGAGAAAATGTTTACTTCTATAATGAGCACCTGGTTGCTTGCTCCCATATAGCATCAGTTGAGATTCATAAAAAACACATCGGTGCCAAATAGTGAAATACATTGGTGCTGAACTGCAGCAGTACTACTTAAGGGCATGTGGTAAATAAAATGTGAAAGTGCATGTGGTAAATAAAATGCGAAAGTGCAAGACATCAGGCAAGGGGAAATTAAAAGAGTATTGCTTCTGTTAATTCAAAATACTACAGCTAACAACAGACTGCCACTTCTGCTCTGATTCCTCACATTCCTACTTGTGTACTACTTAGGAAAACGAGGCCTTGATCAGTGCATACTGTTCTACAGGGAAACGTTGTCACTACTCAGCTGCTGTTCATTTCCAAGCAATATTACTTTCTGTATAAACACTATTTTCATGTTTTGTGAGTACACACTGACTTGAGACATTGTTGCATCACAGTTTAACTATTTCACTCTGGAAACGTAACATTGCTGTTTCACTGTACTTGTACAGGTATAACCAGAACCAGTTTCTACAAAACACTGTTATACAGCTTGCACAGAAAAAAATGGTCATTTGATCAAGGTGTTATTTTGTGTGAAATTAAAAAAAAATAAAAGCTCAGCATAACAATGATATGCTAACTATAAATAGAATGATACTGAAGCATTAACCTGACCTATAGTTTCACAAGCACTATGGGATGAAGTGACCACTGTGAAGAGCTTTTGCATTGCTTTGTAACTATTATACTATCATTTGATCTAGGTGTTATCTTATGTGAATAAAAAAAATGATGTTTATTTAAAGACATGCACTGCAAAGGGAGTGAGAAGTAAAATAAATAAATCACTCACTCAGTAACAGCAAAATATTTTAAAATGATTGCAAACATCATTTCATCATTTTGGAAAGTAGATACATGCAGGACTATGGAATAACAGCCAGACTTTAACCCCCTTTTACTCTGGTTCAGCTCTAATGCAAGCTAGCATTCAGCACTGGCAAAGGATCATACTTAAAGTGTATTTTGTCAGGTCCCAAACACGTTCTGTCTACATATTAAACTGTAGCTATACTATCACATTAATTGGGGTGGAATTATTATAATATACCTCTAATGTACTGATGGGGCATTTAAATAATAGCTAAGAAATGCCACATTCTTCTAAACTTACAACAAAAATAGACACAATTAATGTATCCTTTTTGCTTCTTCTTCACATGTTTTAAATGCACATTATGCTCCCTTGTCACCAGTGAACTGACATAGGACACAGGTGTAGTTTTACTTTTTTTTTTTTAATTATTGCCACATAATATACTCCTGCATCCTAAGTTAGGTAATTATGCTATATTTAGGAAGAATGTTTGATTTAGACATTAGACATGCTAATGCTAAAAGAGCAAAAGCTAAAATATAACTAAAAATTCTGATACACATTTGTAGCTGTCATTAATATATTTTGATTTTATTAACACATTTATCAGTATTTTTGTGATCCATGCTATAAATCACATCAATTAGTAACTGTATTTTAAAATAAACAGTTGCAAGGTCAGCAATTTGCAGTTCACCCTGCCTAGATTTTTTTTGCTGTTTGCTAAGGGTAGTTATATTTTCTCAAGTATTTGCAATACTGTACCCATTGCAACTTATCTATATGAAAAAGTACAATGTTCTCTACATACACAGACACTTTTTTGATATGCCCTTGAGATTGGGTCTGCTAGCCAAAAGAAATTCCTACACGTTGACTGATGTCTTATACTCTGAAAGCAAATTATCTATAAAATGAACAGTGAGAGAAACACAAGAAAGCATACTGAAGCCCTGGGTATAGAGTGTTAAAGTCCTAACAGTGCTACAGTTAACATGGGTAGGAACACTGAGCTGAGGCTCTACAAAGATCATGTTAGGGATGTGAGACAGTGACCAGTTTTGGCTTACCCTTCCGTGGTGGAAGGAATTGTTGTGATCACACTATCATGACCTCTTGAAAAGTATTGAGGTATTACAGGGAGCAGCTATTTGTCAGGGATGCTGGACTAGCAAGAGCTTCTAATGACATGTTATGGAAAGGACATAAGACCTGCTGCTGTCAGCATCACCTCAAGTACAGAGAGGGATGGGGATTAGGCTGGGTTAGGGAGAGGACCTGCATGAAGTTACACAAATTATTTGGGATCAGGCTGGGGTAGGGGAATGACCTGCATAAAGTTACATAAGTTGTTTCCTAGCAGTAAGGTCTTGTCTCGGGGGAATACATGGGATAAATGAGGTTTACCCAAGGCCAGGAACAAATCAGGCACATGGTTTTCACCTGGACTGGCATGGGAGGGTGGCTAGCTCTAACCATCATAGCAGGAATTGCTTGGGTCATTGTCATGGAACCATTGTTTTGGCATGTGGGTTATGCAGACAGGCAATAAAAAAACCCTTGAATTACTCATCCTGGGCTAACATGATAAATACTTGCATTTGCATAGACAGAACAATAAATTAGATGCCGACCTTACAGCTAGCAGTTGTGCAAGAAATATGCAGTATATTCAGTAGTGCCTGTCAGTGCACGTCATGAAGACAAAAGGTTTTGTTACTGTAATAATTAGACAGCAGCCCTGATATGGTGTCATTGCAGTCATGCAAATGGATGACAATAAGGTACTGACAGATGGAATACTTGTCTACTGAAATTCACAGCACAAATTGACAACTCTTACTCTAGCTTAGACATACTATGCAAGATCTTCCTAACACAAAAACAACATTCTAGAATTTTTCCATCTTGTGTCCACTCCTGAAAGCCACCTTTCTCTGTGTTAATCTGCTATGGGCTGGTGGATGCAGACTAATAAACGAAGGTGACATTTTTAAAATGAGACCAGTTTCTCACTCTGTAGTCCTACATTGTTGCACACTACAGAACAGGTTAACAGGTTAGTAGCATTTAGGCTGTATTTAAGCAGTATATAATTGTTAACAAGTATTGTAGGCCATGTCTGTAGTTGTATAATGTTTAATGTAATGCTGCACTATAAACTTATTCTTTGGTGTGTGTGTCCTTAAAAGGGGTACTCTGATCATGGTCTTGGGACTGAAGCTGATGATATTTATTCACAGTAACTTACTACCTTATCTTTGGAGTCTATGACACTTCATTACATCATTTTCGTCACATGATGGAAACCTGCTAAATTTATTTATTTTACATTTGTTAACCAGGATTGTCCGACTGAGCAAAAGCCCTTTTTCAGCAGAGGCCCGGAGAGAAAAGCTCCAAATCATAGTTACAAAAAAATAAAATCATTACAAACACACAACATTATAATCATTTATAAAAAAACTTGTAGAACAGTTATTATATATATATATATATATATATATATATATACACAGTTACAATTATCTATAAAAATGTTATGAAGAATACTGCAGCAGATGGAAAGGAGATAATGTTAGGTAAAAAATGAAGTAGACTAGTTTAAGTTGTAAATGTTTTAGTATGGAGGAGAAGAAATGATGGTAAGACAAAGGAAGTTGGGTTTGTTATTTAGTGAAGTTATATTCAAGGTGGCTGAGAAAAGGTACAAATTCAGTGACTTTTTAAGTACTCTTTAGTGGCTAGTTTGAATACTTTAGGATGTGAAAGTAATCTAACTTCTTGTGGGAGTTTGTTCCAAGCAATAGAGGGATGGTAGCTGTATGTAATGGCTCCTGTTTTGGACTTTGGCTTGTAGATTTGTAAAAGGTCTTGGGTGGAGCTCCTGAGTAGTCTGGATGGGAAGTAGTGGGAGATTATGGTTCCTAGTGCTGGACAGTAGGATGATGAATAAATAATGAAGTGTATAATTTGGAGCTGAGAGAGGAGTAGGAGGTGTGGTAGTTCAAGACAGTTTAGATGTTTGAGAGATACAGTGGTGAGATTTGTAGGTTTGTTATGCAGCAACTCTGGCTATTTTGTGATAGATTCATTCAAGTTTTTCAAGTAAGGTGGAGCCAAGATTTGTGAGTATTTGGGAGCAGTATGTTAGGCATGGCAAAAAATAAGCATGGGTGACTGTGGTTCTAGATTCAGGGGTTAGGAATTTTTTATTTCTGGAGAGAAGTCCTAGTTTTTAATGAGTTTTCCTGATACAGTTATTTATATGGAGGTCAAATTTTAGCTGATCATCCATGGTTACACCAAGGAGTTTAGTAGTAGAGTCAGCAACTATGAGAGTGTGATTTAGTGATTTTATTTGAAAAGTAGATTTGATATGAGTAACAGTTTTGGGGAGAAAGAGTAAGAGTTTGTTTTTTTTTGGGATTAAGGATGAGCTGATTATTGGTGAGCCAGGTTTCAACAGAGTTGAAAGAAGACTGGGTAGCTGTTAGAAGTTCAGAGGGTGAGTTAGCAATGTTGATAACTGTGGAGTCGTCTGCATATTGGACTAATGAGGATTGAGGACAAGAGGAGTAGAGTGAGTTGGTGAAGATATTGAAAAGTAGTGGTCCAAGGATGGATCCTTGGGGAACACCCATTTTCACTGGAAGGGGAGATGATAGTGAGGAGTGCCATCTTACTGACTGCTGTCGGTCAGTGAGATAGCTGGATAACCATGATATTGTTGTAGTAGAGAAGTTGAGATCATTGAGTTTATTCAGTAGCAGAGGATGTGAGACAGTGTCGAAGGCTTTTGAGAGGTCAAGGAATAAGCATGAGCTAAGTTTATGATTATTTCTAGCTAAAGAAATGAGGTTGAGAAAGGAAAGTAGAGCTGTAGTGGTACTATGTTTGAATCGGAAACTGTGCTGAGTGGTAGCAAGGAGTGTGCCCTGTATAATATATTGCATTACTTGTGGATGTATACATTTTTCTAAGACTTTAGACAGATGGGACAGGATAGCTATTGGTTTGAAGTTTGAGAGTTCTGTGGAATTGCCACCTTTGTGAATAGGTATGGTGTAGAATTGTTTCCAGATAGCAGGTACTTTATCTTCAGAGATGGATCAGTTGATTAAAATAGATACTGGCAAAGGAATAGATGGAGCAGCTATCTGAAGAAAGTAAGATGGGATAATTTCAACAGAAACAGAGCATGGTTATAGTTTGGAAAAAAGGGTTTTGATGTAAACAGTAGGGACTGCTTTAAGGAAAAAAGAGTTTGCAGAGTTAGCTGTGGGTGGAGGTTCAAGCAATTTGGGACACTGTTACTGGAGTATTTTACATTAGAATTGAAAAGTTTGGCTAGTGACTGAATGAAACAGGCATTGAAGGAGTTAGCAGTCTCTTTGGGAGATTTGTCAGGAGATGGATTAGGTGAAGTAGGATTACCAGGATGACGTATTTGGTTTATGGCATTCCAAAATTTTTTTGGATCTGATTTTAGGGCAGCTGGAGGGTTATAGTAGAAGTTTTTTTTTTTTTTATCTTTATCAATACATTTTTTTGTCTTATTTCTCAGTTCTTTATACTTTTGCAGATCCGCTGGTAGTTTAGCTTGGGTCCAAGTTTTCCAGGCTGTCATGAGAGTGTGAGTATTCTTAGAAAGCCAAGGGGATATAGTTGCTTCTATCCTTACTTTCCATAATGGGGGGGCTAGTGACTTTAAGATATTTAGGAAGGTTGAGTTAAAAGCTTGAACTGCTTCATCAAGTGGGAACTGGGTGAGGAAGTTCCAATTTATTCTGAGTAAGAGATTATTACAAGTTTCTGGCTTGAATTTGGATAATTTATTACAGGTTGTGTATCTATGTGGTTTAGATAAGTGGGAGGTATGTCTAAGTACCTTTACTGGAGAGTTGTCACTCAGGGAGTCAGAGAGTGTTTCACGACTATGGTATTTAAAGGGATTTGAGACAATAATCTAGTCAATGAGTGTACTGGTAGAATGAGTGTTATTGGTATGAGTTGGCTGGGAGATAAGCTGTGAAAAGCCATATAGATTTATACGGTATGTTGAGTTAGGACTGGTAAGTGTTTCCCAATTTATGTTCATGGAGGATGATTTCATTAGGGATGTTTTGGGAGAGGTAGGAGAGAATGCTTTCCAAAAAGGGATTGCTGTCCCCTGGTGGAATGTAGATAGATACGACAGTAATAGTAGTATAGTCACTGAGCTTAACGTTTGCTCCCAGTAATTCTGCGGGAGAAAAGGGAGGTATAGACAGCTTTGGGTATGTAAAAGTGAGGCTGTTGGAGTATACAATTGCAACCCCTCCTCCTTTTTAATTAGGGCGATCGAGGCGTATTATATTATATTCCGTTGGGAGTATGTCCTTATCTAGGTTTTGCAGTTTAAGCCATGTTTCTGTAAGGGAAATAATGTCTGGGTTTTGAGCAGATATCAAAGCATGAAGTTGGCTAACTTTATTAAGTATGCTTCAAATGTTTATAGAGTAAAAGGAGATTTTTTTTTTTTTTTTTTTTGGTAAATTACTTGTGGTTGATGAGGTATTGTGAGGAGTGGTAGAGTTAGGACTTGGACCTGGGTTAGGATGGATATCACCTGATGGGAGTAGTGAAATAGGATAGTAGTTAGGTTTGATAGTTATTAGGTAGTATTTAGTGTATTTTGATTTATTTGTAGATATTATGGAACGGGAGTGGGGATTTTTATTTTGGGGAGTTGTACATTCATGGGAAGGATGGATGCAGATATGCGTATTGGTTGTTGGCTATAAGAGAAGTTATAGTTGTCTGTATGGGTAGGGGTAAAATGATAATGGGGTTAATACTGCTGGTAAAGAAGTAGGTCATTTTATTTTTTGTTACTGGTACTGGTGTAGGGAGGATGGATATCCCTACTGTGCTGGGTATTAAAGTACATGTGATACCATGATCCCTTTGAGAAGTACAGGCAGATGGAGAAGTTAGCTAGACCATATTTTGGTTTACAAAGCCTTGTACATAATACATAAGGGCTACAAATGACAAGTTTCTCTGCAAGGATCGTGCATTAGCAATGGGAGGCATAGTGCACCCTGTAACATATGTCTTATATCTCTCACTCAGGAGAAAAGTTAAGAGTCAAAATACAATTAAAAAACAAAACAATAATTATGTCTGTCTTCCTGTAGGTGACTGTTTTCGAAAAATGAACAAATAAGGTAGCTGAAAATAATCAAGAGCTGATACTAAACAGGCAAGAGGGGAGAACATAGGTGAAAGAAAACAGCATATTTAATAAGTTAAAATGTGTTTACATTTAGTACAGGAGATAATAAGACATATTTTTAATACCTGTGTAATATCAGTGTAAGTGACTTACTCCCATGTAAGGCTTATCTATATAACATTGTTACATTGAGAAACAAATTCCAAAAGACTTGCTTTCTAAGTAACTTATTCACTGGCCTAAGTTACTTATAGCATCAGCAAGTCTTTACCTCATGGACCATCTTTATTATTTTTCTAACCTAAGCTTGAGTATGAGTAGTGTCTTTGCTCAAACATCAAGTAAAAGCTTGATATACTAATTACCTCTATCACCATAGATATTTCCTATGGTCCAGCTAACACAAGATAGTATCTTGTCTTAACTGTTGTCCCACAGGGAAATAGCATCTGTCAGCCCAAACTTGCCTATCCTTTGCCACGGGCAGGTGATTGAAGGATGGACAGACTGAAGATAATTAAGCAGCCTTGCGTCAACATAATGATAATTAGAGGTTAACATATATAATGAAGTGATGTAGTTGTCGAACAGTTGACAGGAACATGACACATGCAGACTTCTAGAACACAGCCTATGTGAAACTAACCTGTACATACATAAGTGTGTGTGTGTGTGTGTGTGTGTGTGTGTGTGTGTGTGTGTGTGTGTGTGTGTGTGTGTGTGTGTGTGTGTGCATCTGTGCAACCTTTATGCTGACACATGTGTACAGATAATGACATTCTACAGCGCAATGAAACAATGTCTTCTGCATGAATAATGACATCAGAGAACATCACTTTTTAATATTCATCTTTGTCAAATTTCCACAAAGCAGCATGACTCAAAGAATAATAGTGTATCTTCCTAAAAGTAACAAGGCCTATCTGTTCAAGAAATCCATCAGGTGTAACTCCAAAGCAGACATCAACAAAAGAGGACAAAGGCATGAAGAAAGTAGAGGTGTAAAACATTATTCCATTTTAAACTGTAGATAAACCCTTTTCAAGGTGTGACTATACATGGAATTGCATTTGTAAAGTAAACACTATGCTGTTTTTCCCAGCTGTTAAAAAAAACTTGATTGTCAAACAAAATTAGAGTTTTCATGCTACTCAATAAATTTAAACCTGCATTAACATTTTCCTTCATAAATACCAGGTCAATATCAAAAAATAAAAATGAAAAAAGAAAAATTCATGCAGCAATATATACATGCAATGGTTTCAGTGTTTAAATAGAAATGATTGCATAATCTAAAACAGTTGACATGTTGATCAGTATAATGTAGTAATGATACAACCATGTTGAAATCAAAACATTAATGTACTGAAGTTTTAGTCAGAGTATACCATGCCTTGTACTATTACAATGCCTATAATGTTATCTCTCTTATACTCAATTATAAATATGGCATACCTTGAATTTATGTATTTTGGTCATAATACCTTATTTTTAATGCCATTTCAGAGACACTGAAACTTCTTACCAGCATAGTTGCTAAGGCCTTTTCTTTTCTTTCTGCGCCAGTAAAGCCAGATGCTAAATCCCATCAGAATAACCCAGCAGGCTCCGCCAATGCCAGCAATGAAGGCTGGCTGTTTCACAACATCAGTGATTTGTTCTGTGATACTGTTGTTGTTTCCTGCTCCAGTCATGATCACATCTCTGTGACTCCCTGCAACACATTTTCCAGAAATAATGAAATAAACATTTGCCTCATTGTTGTGTATACACAGTTGTAGAACAGGGCCATTTGACATTGATTTACTTTTATCTAAAGTGCATCTGAGTGCTTCTAGTTTTGAAATAAGCATGTCTTTGCACTCAGGATGCACACCTCTGCATTTGTTTGACATTCTTGTGGGTGTTGTGCACTGGAGTAATGAAAATCTTCATTTTAAAAAGGTGCAATGATACAGTGCTAAACATTTATGACAAATTCAAGTATTCCATTATAGAAAAGTAAAAGTAATAAGTAAGGCAAACAGATCAGCATTTTCCTGTCCTTATAGTGTTTGAAAGGCGATGCTACAGCAGAAAGTGCAAATATGGCAGCCCCAGTCTGCAAAAAGTGGGTATTCTCTCATCCACTTCAGCATATATGCATTTTTCTTGGTTTCCATTCGCATTGTGTGATCAAATTTTAATCTCCAGAAGGTCAATTTGATGGCAAAGAATGCTGCTTTAAACAGATTCTCAAACTCTGTGTGATTATATTAAATATTGTTATCTATACCATCATGACTGGCTGAAGTTTTGTAAATAATTGTAAATAATTGTAAATTACCCTGTGTTACATATGCCAGTACAATTAGCTATAATGTTGTCTTTTGATTATCACTCTGATTCATATAAGATGTTTGAATGTCAAATGGTATTTTTCTGGCTGACCAAATGTATGTATTCTTTGTGAAGAGAATTCTGAATGTATGTTGTGCCAGAGTCAGCTGACCTACATGTGATGTCATTGTGTGCTGGTAGAATAGAATCTTCACTGCAGCTGTTTGTTTACTTTTCAAAGTCTGATATGAGAGTCAAATTCCCATGGCAGCTTCCTGTTATTTTTTGAAAAAGATCTGCTATAAAAAACTGGTTCTGAGTCAGTTGTTCAGTTATTGTTCAACTGTTGTTTTCCAGAGCTGTTCAGCAGTAGTAGTCCAGTTGTTTCCAGGAGAGTAGTTGTTCCAATGGCTGAGGACAGACAACAGCCTGGAGTGTGGACATAATTTCTCATCTTACCTTGCAGAATTAAGAGCATAATCTTGCCTTGATAAAGTATTTAGATTAAATTGGGGCAGTTAATCTTCAGATAGTCAGGGAACTATGGCTAGATATTTAGAGGTTTTCTAGAATCAATGTGAGATCTACCTTACAGTATTGTTTTCATATTTCCTGTGTGTGAGATGCTGATGTTTACTGAAATCAGTTATTCAGTATTTATATGTTTTAAATCCTTTTATTTTTTATTACATGTTTTACTACCTCTCATTGTGGCTGCTTATTTAGTTAATATTTTTAATAACTTGAGAGTGTCTATCCTTATTGTGATAACACCATGGCCACTCAGAAAAGCCTTACTGCTTGAGAAACATGCTACCATTTATTTCAATATCTATTTTACCCAACATAATTGAACAGCCCTTTTGAAGGGTATTGTGATACTTGACTGGTGACAGCCATTACCTTGTACTCTGGGCAAAGAAACATAGCAGGTAAATCTGTGTCAGTCTTTTCTAAGAGTGTGTGTATGTACGAATATCAGACATTTAGGAGTGAGTGTATTAGACACCTAGAACTGGACACTGTGTTCTGCAATGGTTAGTATGGGGACTGTTCTTGGTGTACTCTTAGGGGAAATTGTGTACTTCTATTCCTGCTTTTATTGACACTCCCTTACTGGAGACAGTGGTGAGGACTGACATTCCTTAGTTACTGCCTCGGGGTAAAGAGGGATCTTCACACTCTGTGACAGTGAGACTTCCTCAAACAACAGAAAAGTCCTTTACCCTCTTCTAAAGTCATTTACCGTCTCCTACAGATAAAAAAAATGAGTTGGAACTTCTCATGTTGGAAAAAAAAAACAGCAAGTTGTACTATACACAGGTGGACTGAATAGAAAAAAAACTGCCATACACAGACACACACACACACTCACACATGCACAAACATACATACAAATATGCTCACTCAGATGCACATATTGTACACCCTCCTGGATAAAGAGATTCTTGATAAAGAAAATTTCCTTAGTCCACCTTTGCAGAAGGTTTCCAAAAAGAGGATAATGTAGGTAAAACCCTTCAATCTGAGAAGCAATGTTTTCACTAGCAATGGTATAAATGAACAAGGAATTATCCCCAACAAGCAAATGCCTTTTTACAGAAAACAGAAGAGACTGACCAGTATAAATGTCAATTCTAAAAAAGACAGCAATCTTGGAATGGCAAACTGGACAAAGATGGGCAACATGGCATAGGCAGGAAGGGTGAGCCCCTTCAGCTGATACAGGGCCACTTCTGTAACTATTTCCCATTAAATTCTTTATACTCTTCTAAAACCCTATGACCTGGGTGGGAGATTACTATAGACTGAAATAAAGTGGCTTATCTTGACCTTGATTCATCGAGTCTTAGAGAATGGATGCTACATATGTAATAGAAATTTGGCAGTTTCTTCCCTCCAAGGGCATTCTTCCTATGTTCTGCATTTGATTATATTCAACCCTGCCTATTATGCATTGGTTTGTAGACAAAGAGCAATACAGAACTTACCCAAGTCAGAGATGCTCAATGCTTTTTTGGGTACCAAAGGCTGGGAATTTGTAGAGGTCTATTCTAGATTTGTCATGTGTAAATAAATAGGTGATGGTGAAAAAAATTGAAGATGCCTTGTCTGCAGTCCATTTTGTCCCTATTCTTGAAGAAGGCTTTGCTAATTTCCTGAGACATGAAGGATGTCTACCTCTACATATACACTCATAGGACATGCAGATTTGTGGCTGGCTGCTTCCACATTCAGTTCAGCTCTTTAACCTTTGGTTTCTCCTGACTGCTTAGTGTCTTCTTCATATGTCTGGCAACAGTATTTTTCCATCTCAACTCGAGGACATTTGTATTTATCCTGAGCATAACAACTGCTTGGTTGTAAAGATCTCCTTGGGGCTTTAACAAAAGGTTCTATCAATATAATCTATTCTTACACAACCAAGAGATTTTTCTGAACCATCTGAATACCACCTTTCTTTCTTCCCATATAATTTTGGGTGGGACTTTGGATGCATCAACTTGCAAAGTGTCACTCCTTGCATAAATGATCACTCACATAAGACAGTCCTTCATAAGCATATTAAAGAAATTTCCCAGTAAAGCAACAGTCCTCCTTAGTGCATCTAAGTATGTCATCCTTCAGTATGATGGTCCTATATCCAGGACAGACATGAGGAAGATCATCTGTTTGGTGTCATATAATCATTATCAATATTCTCCTACTCTAATGTACATTTCTATCCAGCAAAATGTTGTAAAAGATTACCTAAGTGGGATCTGATGCAAACAGCTTGAATGGAGGTAATACAGGGTAATAACCTTACAGATTATGAAGAAATAGGATACACCAGCTATGTGTGCACAAATAAGTGAAACATTAATTGACAGCTTTCTGCTGAACCTATCCATGCACAAAGTAAGTGCTGACCAGTGCCTTCTCTTTCATTTGGAAATGGGAACATCTTAGTATACTCCCTCAAGTTTTAATTATTCAAAAAAGTGCTTGCCAAGGCAATTAGAGAAAAGTTAGGCCTCATCATTATAGCTGCTCAATATCCAAGGCAGGTAAGGTATCTTAGCTTATGCAGACATGAAAGGAGAAATTTGCCTTTGTTCTCCATTCCTACAGTCATGCAATACAGAAAGAAGTGCCACTGTTCCATCTGAATCTCATGTAAAAAAAAAAAATCCAAGCTGAATATTTACTCTAATAAAAATAATATCTGTGTGCAAAAGAGCAAGAAGTCCAACAGACACACACACACACACACACACACACACACACACACACACACACACACACACACACACACACACACACACACACACCTTACAAGGAGAATTAGGAAAGATTTGTCTGCTGGTAGAGGAAAATGGATTTAGATATCAACAGCACCATCATTCCTCAAACATTTAAGATCTCTCTCATTCTTATCTGCTAATCCACGAGCAAACTATCTCTTAAGTTAATATGCACCTATTAGTTGTTTAAACCTTTTAGCCACACCAGACTGGTTTATATTAAAAGAAAAAAAACAGTAAAATTATTCTTTAAGGGAATACGTCACCATAGGCCACCCAGGAGATTCATACCATCTGTTTCAGACTTGAATACTTTGACAACATCTCAGCTTACCTCTTTTTAACCTAGCCATCTCAACTAGTCTTAAGCTTTTATGTTGGAAACCTCATTTTGGTAGGCATGACCTCAGCAAGTAGTATATCAGAGCTGCAGTCCTTAATGTGCTAGAAACTATACGTAATATTTTTTTTTTATTTTTTTTTTATTTTTTTTTTACAATCACAAGGTTTTGTAATGAGCCAGAGCCAATCCTTGTTTCACACACAAGATTGTATCTGAACTTACCCTAAGTCAGCTTATGTATCTAGCAGTTTCTTCCACCCTTGCCCACTGAACAAATTGGAGATGATTTTTGTGCATCATAAATGACCACAGACAACTAAAATTATATACAAAGAGTATTGATCAATCCAGGCAGTCAGACCAACTTTGCCTCATCAACAATCCATGAATGTCTACACAGAGTACTTGTAAAGCTGCAGTCTAGACCTTCATTCATACCTTTCTCAAAAATTAAAGGTAGATGTACAGTTTAGAAACAGAAGAGATTTAGTTTCTGCTGTGTTGAATGCTATGTGGCAACCTCCTTCTGAGTTTCAGAGTCATGACTTTATTTCTCTTACATCTACACCTTTGTGTTCTCACATTCTCCACATCTACATAGAAATATATTGAATTTATGTCAGGACACATCTCATAACAATGATTGAGTGCAATACTGCGACTGCAGTATGAGCTATCGCCCATCTGTCCCCATAGAGAGGTCCAGAGCTCGGACTGGTATCCAGACATGTGCCCGCTATCCTAGAAAACAGCAGTCTTTATTTTGCATTACAGTGTATAGAGAAGAAGGGAACTTTGGTGCTTTAGATACTCTTGGAGTAGTCAATCAGTAGTCTATTATAGTGAAGGAAATGTGCTGGGGTTAGTACTGTATCCCTTACTTTAGGTAGAGTAGCAACTCTCAAAACAGAGTCCTATATGGCTAATGAAAGACTCAAACAATGCCCCTTTCATTGGTATGGTAGGATCAAGCACATTTACTGGCAAACATACTGCTCAAAATGTACAAAGATGGTAAACATTACATTCCTGTTTACAGCAAAGTTTGGTGGAAGATAACCAGCAACTAGAGGTGAATGCCTGCACCACACTTGGTACCTGACAAGAAGCCATTCATCTAGTTGTACTTTAAATATTACTGTACAGTCATTAATGCAGTACAAACTTACTGTGCTCAGGTACCTACAGATATACTACCCTTACAAAACTGTACTTTCTCTGCAGTGTGTGTGGACAGCACAAAACTACTCAAGTAAACATTTGATTTGCCCTAGTAATTTCTAAAATTTCAGATATAGATGATAGGCTCTACCCAGAAAAGAAAACATTCAAGTCATATTACAACAGGGCATACAATATCACAATGAAACTTGCAATAACTGATGCATTTTAATATAGTTAGTACTTAGAAAAACTGCAGTGACAACTTTATACAGTCTAACCCTACCTACAAGTTACATTTTTATATATTTCTTTGTAAAGCATAAGACTATAGTAAATAGTAAATTACAGATCAAATTAAACACGGGATAATTTATTTTCATGAGGTAATATATCTCTGTTTCTTCAAATACCCAATAATCGATAATTACTTAGATCAGAAGTGATACTTCACTTACGTCTTTATGTGTGGATGTTTCCTTGTGTGTCACCTGTTACGATACTTATCAGGTTTATCATTTGTGGCAACTAAGTTAAAGTTTGCATAATCATTTCATATACTGCAGGTGTCCCTGGAACAATGCTGTCAGCTCAGTTAATTAGAACATAAGACAAGGGATGTTCCTGACCTGTAACGCTCCATTGTTCCCACAGACAAAATATAATGAAACTTAATGGCTTCCTCCCATCAGAGAGTAATGAAGAACAAAACTAATTTACTGGACAGAAATTAATTAAACACACTGGAGTTGACTGCTTCTTTCACAGTGAAAGTTTGCAGCTGTTTCTAACATAAATGCATGTTCAAAGTTCTGCCAAGAAAAAAAACTGTGCTGTCACAGGAGCAAAGACTGTGTTATTACACTATTATTCTATCTATGTATCTATTGATCTATTATTTCTTTCTTTCTTTCTTTTCTCTTTATTTGAGAGTTTATTATCTGTGGTAGAATACTGAGCTTCATGGAGTATTTTCAGGTCCCTCTATCCACTTGTTAGTCAGTCCATCCATCCATGTATATCTGTATCTACTCTATCTGTACCCGCAGCAATATCCATCAATATCTGTATATCTCTATTTCTATCTATACACAAACACACACACACACACACACACACACACACACACACACACACACACACACACACACACACACACATATATATGTGTGTGTGTATATATGTATACATCCATATACACAGATATACAAATCACAAATACATATATATATATATATATATATATATATATATATATATATATATCATTGGGTGCATACACGTGGTTTGAAAATATTTTGTTAACTTTATAAACTCAACAACAGGTGTCTTAGCTCTCCCTTATCAATTTCTCTGTACAAAATCAGTATTTCTGTATTTAAAAGCTAAAACAACTGAAGATTCATGTCTCTGATCATGTTTAGTTACCTAATGTGCCTTAAAAATAGGTGCAGCATTTCATGTTCTAATTAGAGCCCATTTCTATTAGAATCCCAACAGAGACTACATGGTTCTTGTTTTCAACCCATTAATTTCTATGCATTTGCATATTAATGATACCAGCTCTGCAGCCAGAATACTAATCTAATTTTACAACCCTCTGACATTAGTCACAAGAACAATAGTTTTAATTTAAAATTCCTTAGCAGCACTACAGCAGAATTATTTATGGGAAAACAAATTTGCAATCTGCTACTTTTGTAAAACACTTGCTATCCATACTTTTCTTGATTTCCTAAGTATTTGTACAAAAAAAGGCAATGATAAGAAGTTTCTCATTTTGAATGGAGAGGTTGTATGAGATTTACGATGACCCAGAGCATTTCAGACATCACCTCACCTACAGTGTGATCATCAAAAAGACATGTTTATGTTCCTTAATAATCATAGTATCATTGCAGTTTTCCCTTCATGAAATTAACAAATGTATCTCAATCTGCTATGCCACTTGATGCATTAGGATTTCTAGCTCAAGAATAAATTTTGCAGAGAAAAAAAAATAAGAACACATTTTACAGAGTCCTCTTACATTATTAGCAGGACTGTATTTCACAGTTCAGTCTGAATAAAATTCTGACATTTATTTCGCTATTGTAGATTTTATCAAGAAATGATTATCTTTTTTTCACATTCACTTAAAAACGTGGTCTAAAGTATTGATGCGTCAGGATCTAATTCAAGATAACAAAGACACCTTTATTTTATTATCACTTGTGACATAGGCAGATTTACAGTCATATAAAAGTAATCAAACTATATTAGCATAATCATTACACTTCACATATATTGCTACATATCATATAACCTAAGCAATACAACATAAATTATTCCATTTCTAACTTTTTTAAAACAAGAAATATCTTTATTAAACCATCACATACTACACAGGCAATCATACATTTATATAAATGAAAATAAACTACACCGGTACAATCCTACTTGCAAGCATATTACATCACAAACCATACTGGCACACTCCTAGTTGCAGACATTATACATCACTTATAATCTACCCAGTCTTTCTCACTCAGACATTACATAGTTTATTTAAGTCCTACTGCCTTTTAACCCTCATTCCTCCCTCGTATGTATTGTTCTCACAATTCCCATTTTTTTCCTGTGTAGTTTGCTCCTACCCTTTTCTAAAGATCTAAATTCCAATTGTTTAATCTCTGTTACTATATTCATTATTTCCAGTACAGTTGGTTTAGATTTTGATTTCCATTTTCTAGCAATTGCTTTTTTTGGCATCCACCATTATTAGACACAGCAAGGCCTTACCACGTCTAGGCAATTCCGATTCTGTATCATATCTCAGAAAAATCACCTTACTCGTCAGACCAGTCTGCCCACCCAGCATCTCCAATAGTGCATTCCACAGGGAATCCTTAAAGTCTGGCAACTCACCACACTCCCAGAAAATATGTTCCCAATTATCTCTTTCTTCCCCTTCACACCTCCAACATTTGCTGTCTGCCAGAGGAAAAATTCTCTGGAGTCTACTTGGGGTATAAAAATATCTATGTAAACATTTCCAGGCAAAAATCCTAAATCTTCTAGATTTTGTTGCATATTTGGGAAACATACATATATTCTCCCATTGTTTTGTTTTTTGTTTTTTTTTTTTGTGAATTGTTTGTCCAAGCTCTCTTCCCAAACCTTTCTAACCTCCTCTGATTGATCCTTATAGTTATCATACAATATTTTATACGCTCTACTAATTATTCCTTTTTTAATGGCAGCTTCCATTCTAGATTCTGTTAAAAACTCTATCAGCGCCGGTCTTTTGTTTAGAACTCCCTTATTTCTTTCTCTTTGCCTATACTCTGATATCAATCCTTGATAGGGAAGGTAATCGCAAACCTGCAGTCCAAATAAATTCTTGGCGTCTTCCCATTGTATCATCTTTCTCTCTCTAGTTATTTGCTCCCAAAACCTTGATTCCTTTGCCAGTTTTCTCAAATAAATTCCAGCCCCCTCTTGCTTATTGTCTGCATCCCTAATTGCAGTCATCCATGTTGGCAGAATCTCCTTTTTCCATTCCCATGTTGGTTTAGTTCTTAGAATACTTTCTGCTACTTTAGGGATATAATATTCTGTATAATTAGTGTTATTCTCCTTAAAAGCCTGCAGTAATATTGAACTATCTTAAGAAACCTTTCCCAAGATGTGGTACAAGTTGTAAGAATGAGGCATTTTAGTTAGAATAGAAATACTAGACAGAATGGAGAGAGCAAAATTAAATCAAAGTGCTGATTGCAATAAAAGAGGATCACACATTCTCCCTAATGTATTGCGAACAACAAACCACATTACCACCATCACCATAGCAAACAGCACATGCACATCTGCTTTTCATAAGTAATGCAGGAATAGTTTGTTCTGCAATGGAAGGGTGCTCCAGGTCAGGAACCATGTTGTTGTTGTTGTTGTTGTGTCTTTCAGTTTTTCCCGGTTAGGGGTCACCACAGCGGAACTCCGGTCCGCTAATGATTGGCAGTTGATTTTTACGTGCTGAGTTGCCGGACCTAATGCACAACCTTCAACAAAGCATGCCCATTCACGCATGACTCCACAGTAGATGCTCTAGCTGAGAATCGAACAGGACAACGTCTTGCTGTGAGGCGACAACGCTACCGCAGCACGACCACCAGAACAGAAAAGGGAAGTGTGGTTGATGAGAGCCAGTAAGGAAATTTTGAAAAGAGAAAGGGGTACACAATAGAGCAGGAAATGGAAAAGAAATTGGGATGAATGGTGTTACTATAAGATTGATGTAAGTTACTATAAGACTGATGTAACAGGAGTAGAGAGTACAGAAGACAGGACCAGCAGAACTACAGTTAAGGATAACAGCACACAGTAAATTAAGTCAAAAATGTACAAAATGACAGGAGACAAGGAGGACAGCTGGTGATAAGGATGCTGCAATGGAAGGAATAAGCTAGGAGGGAGCACTGAAGGACAGGGAAAGTACAGCTAGATGTAAAAAGTGCAGCAGAAATAGGGGAGAAACAAGAAAATGAAACAAAACAGTGAACATGGATGGTAAAGAAGAACAAGCAGATATATGAAAATATCCCAGAACTAGAAAAGGACAGCGACAGTAGAAAAGCAGGAATACACTGGACAGGGTGTAAGAGAAGAAGCATAGTAGAAAAAAACAAAGCATCACCAATACATAACCTGGAGGGGTAAATGGTAGAGCACAAAGAGAACTTAAAAAGCTGTATAAGAAGATCCATCAGAAAAGGAACTGATTGCACTCAAATGAAACAAAGAAAGAATTTGCTTAAAGTAGAAACAGTTCTTTTTATGAATCTGGCAAATGCAGGAAAACAGAATACACACACACGCACACACGCACACACACACACACACACACACACACACACACACACACACACACACACACACACACACACACACACACACACACACACACACACACACACACACACACACACACACACACACACACACACACACACACACACACACACACACACACACACACACACACACAAGCACATACACATTGGGCCCAAGTAGGCTGAAATGATCTGGCAGCTGAAACTGTACAACGACTGATAAGGAGTAAGATGCTAGCTAATGGGCATCTGGGAGCAGAGTAGCCTTCTCAGTACTGCAGCCAGTCCTTAAAGCCAGCAATGCCAATTTGAAAAATAATCACCTGTGCAACCACTGGCTCAGGAAGTGGGGCGGAGCAGGACACATGCCAGTAAGAGACAGGGAAGACATGAGAAGAGAATGACTAGTGATGTGAGAACAGGCTACCTTTTAGAACTCAGTAGACAGTAGTGTTGAAAAAGGCATCAGAGTTGTGATAGCTTAAACTAAGATGGAAAGGGGAAGTGATGGGGTGGAGGATGATCAGGACAACAAAGTAAGGGATGAAGGATACTACTGAGGCAAATATAAATACTGAAAAGCAGTATGACTGAGAGAATGGAAAGCAAAGAAAGTACAGTTGTGTACACTTACCATAAATGTAGATGTTCAAGTGAATTCACTGTTGCAGTCTTGTCTTGTAGGATTTTTTGCTGTAGAAGCCCTTGGCTGGCCCGTGTACCAGAGTCTCTTTTTCCCTCCACCAGGAATTGGCTAATGCCCTATCCGACGTCACTACATTTGGATATAAAGGGAGTCTGCTGGTGCCATGATCTCAGTACTTACTTGCCTCCACCAAGTAGGAGTCCCCCAGCATGCATATGAGGTCAGGGTTTGAAACTTGGATTCCAGAATAGTTGTAAAGGAAGAAGAGGAGGGGATCACCCAGAAATAGAGGGGGAATGTCCTAAACCATGCAACAGACTAGAGGAGAAGGAGGGAGGGAAACAATATTGCAACATTGAATACACTCGAACATCTATGTTTATGGTAAGTGTAGGCAACTGTACAGTGTTCCTTGTGCTTCACTGTTGCAGTCCTAACTTGTGCAGTGATTCCCAAAACTGAAAGAAGTGAAGATGGATGATTTAGGGAGAGACAAGTATGCCCTGCAATGCAAAATAGCAGTGGCAAATCCTGCCATGGATTTTGAAAAGGTAAGAAGATGGTAATGTCTTCTGAAGGTATGCACAGAAGACCAAGCAGCAGCTTCCAAAATGACCTTAGTGGCCACCCCTTTATAAAAAGCAGTAGAGGTAGCAGTGGCTATAGTTGAATGTGTCCTTATAGCATCAGGTGGCTTCTTACCATGATGCTGTAGCAAAAGGACATACAGTGAGAGATCCATTTAATTGTTTTTTTTGGAAACTGGTTTTCCTGACAGGTATTAGCAAAAGCCACAAACAGTTGGTCTGATTTTCTGACACTCTTTGTTCTATCCAAGTAGCAATGCAGTTGCATATGCATATCCAAAGAATGATAGATCCTTTCTCCCTTGTTTTGGGGGATTGGAAAAGAATTTAGGAAAGCATATGGTTTGATTTAAAGAAGTCTCTGTCACCACCTTAGGGATAAAGGAAGGCTTAGTCCTGAGTGACATTCTGTCAGCGTGGAAAATGATGAAGGGCTCAACACACATAAGGGCCAGAAGTTCCAACACCCTTCTGGCTGATGTAATGGCTATTAGGAAGGCAGTTTTCCAGGTCAAGAATTTCATCTCAGCGGAAGCAGCTGATTCGAAGGGTGGAAGGGAAAGTTTCAATAGAATGAGGTGGTATGAAAAGAGACAAGGGTGAGAAAGCAGACAGGCAGAAATAGTTGAGGCATGGATTGTAATGAACAAAAATGAGAGATCTTTTTTTTAAAAAAGCTGCACAAATTAGAAGGATGAAAGGAATCTGAGCCAGACGAGAGTTTAGTTCCTTTTATCTTCACCAAAAGGTGAATTTTTCCATTTGACAGAGTAAGACTTCCTAGTGCTAGGTCTCCTGGCCCCTTCCTTACTGACAATCTGAGTGTCTGCAGGTTGGGGTGTATTACCTTTCATTGTCCTGCATTAGTATGTCCACTCCCTGCGGCAGCAGGGAATGTGCTGGTTAGACTTGAGTAATGCAGGGCACCAGTGCTGCCTTAGCCAGTCTGGGGCTATTAGAATTACTCTTGGGCCCTCTTCCCTTATTTTTAGCAATACCCTGAGGAGCAGTAGTATGGGGGAAAGCACAGAGGAAAAGGCCTGTCCAAGGGAAAGAGAAAGCATCTGTCTTCCAGGCTGACTTTATTTTGTTTGTGAAGCAAAACTTTTTCAAGTGAGCATTTTCTTTGGTGGCAAAAATGTCTATTAGTGGTATAACTCATTTTTTGGCTATGCTGAGAAAACTTCCTGATTTCACTTATGGGGATCTGATAGGCACCTGCTGAGGTCATCTGCTAGCTGATTGCTTTCTCCCAGTAGGTACTGTTGCATGAGGTGTAGCCCTAAGGAGTGTGCTGTTTCCCAAACGTCCATGGCTACGTGACAAAGCAGGTAAGACCGACCCCCCCCCACCCATTTGTTTATGTACCACATGACTGTGGTACTGTCTGCCTTCACTAGGAGGACTCTGGGTTTCCATTTCTTTTGGAAAGCAATCAGGCCTTTCTCGACTGCCATAAGTGCTTTTAGATTGATGTGCTTGTTTTTAAAACTGGGAGTCATATCTGCCTTGAGTATGAAGCAGTTGAGGTGGGCTTCCTAGACTATTTCTGATGCATCTGTTGTCAGATTTTGGTCCTGCGGGATGGACATGAGGTGGAGGCCTGGACTGAGTAAACATGCTTGGGCCACCAGGCAAACTCCTTCCTGAGGCAAGGAAGCAGTTTTATCTTGAAGGTTAGAAACTGTGAATCTTGGCACCACACATTTTGAGGTACCACAGTAGTTTTCTCATATGCAGTCTGGCCAGGACAATCATGAGAATGTTAGAGGCCATGTTTCCCAGGGCCATGAAATACTCCCTGGCTGTGAGATAACTCCTGACCAAGAGTTTCTTCAAATACAGGGTTAGGAAGGTGATCCTGTCTGGAGGTAAGAAGGCCTTCTGAAGAGCTGAGTCCAGTAAGATCCTACAAACACAATCTTCTTTGTGGGGTCTGTCTGAAATTTCTGTGTATTGATGGTGAACCCCATAGAGGCTAAAAGATTTTGGGTATAAAGTAGGTCTGCTCTGAGCTTTTCTAGGCTTGTTGCCTGCCTGAATGAGGCAATCAGCCAAGTAAGTGTAACTCTGAATTCCCTTTATCATGCAGAACTTATCACTGGGCCAAGAATTTTGTGAAGACTCTGTGCCTGATACCTGCTCTGAAGAGTAAGCAGCTTCTGTCTGGTTCCTCTATGGGAATATGGAGGTAAGCACCTTTTAGGTCCAGGGTAACTATGAAGTCATTGGGGGAGACAGTGGGCAGTAGTTTTTACAGAGTTAGCATCCTGAATTTCGGAATCTGTAAGAATTGGTTGAGCCTTGATAGGTCCAGAATTGCCTGCCAGGTACCTTCTTTTCTGGGCACAAGGAAGAGTATGGAGTAAAAAACATTTTCTTGTAAGTACTCTGGTAAAGGCTTCGCAGAGCCTTGAGTGCAAAGTAGCTGCATTTGGGTCAAGGTCTTGGAAGTTTGGTTTAAGGGAATGTCTGGGAAGTCTGAGTGAAGCAAGGGTTATTTTAACTTGAGTTTGTAACCCCTTAAAATGATGTTTAGCACCCTTTGGTCCTTGGTGATGAGAGCCCAGTTCTTGTAGAATTGTGATACTGCTCCCCCAACCACCAGGGCAGGGGATAGGGAAGGGGAGGGTAACAGTGATGGGGTAGAAACACCATACAAGAGTCAGGAACTGCTCCTTGCAAGGGACCCGGGAACATGATTCCCCATGTCTTTTGGAAGTCTGTTTGCCATTGTTTGGGCAATTGGTGCTGTCTTTGGCTCCTTTCCCTATGGGGTTTCCTTTGCCAAGGTTTAGATTGTGGGGCTGGAAAGGACCAATGCATGGTAGGGTAATTTCTGCTGAAACAAGGGGGTTGGACCTGAAGAAAGTCCTTGACTGCTTGCATGGACTCGGCCTTACCCTCCATTTTCTTATGGACAGCTTCAGCCTCAGGACCAAGAAGGAAATCTTTGTCTAATAGGGCGTCAAGAAGACGGGATTTGCTGTGTCCTGAAAGAGCCTGCTCCAACAGCCAGGCATGTCTTCTGATGACAGATCCTGTGACTCCTGCCCTGCTGAAGGTTCCTAAGCATTATAGCCACATTGCAGAGAGCATATTGCCAGCTGACAGCAGGAGATGCATGGGTCCATTAATTCCTTTGAAAGGCCTTTGCTTTCAATGCCCATCAATTTTTATTTCATCTGCACAAGAATACCTTCTTGGTACTTGACTATATGAAACTGGCAGTTCAAAACCCTCATGATGAGGGTAACAGAGGTGTAGACTTTCTTTCCAAATCTAATAATACACAACTAAAACAAAATAGAATAAAATAGGAAAACAACCAGAAGACCAGTAACCCAGTAGAATCCAGAAGTATTTTATTCACTCTCTGATGTTTCGGCTGGAATGCCTTCAAAGGAGAATACACACCCAAAAAACACTCCATATAAATAGCACAATCAATTACTCGATAAAAATTCAATTAGAGAAAATCACAAGCATAATTAAAGAACTCTCCAATTAAGTTCAGAATTCTTACCATTAGGTATAAGAGTATCAAATTTAAGAATATAGATGGCTTCTTTATATAAAAGTATATCCTTAAAATAAGTGTCAGTAAATTCACAATTATTACCATCCACTTTTTCTAAAATGGTACCTTATAAGCCCACAGATGAACCCTGATGTGCTTGGTGAAAATGAACTGCCACAGAACTAGTTTCTTTAAAAGTTTCTATATCTCTTACATGCGCAAGAAGTCTTACTTTGAACGCTCTCTGAGATTGACCAAAATAAAATTTGTTACATGGACATTTAAGGGCATAGATTATACCAGTGGTATAACATTTAAAAAAACTTTTCACGGCAAATCTACGTCCACCAATATTCCCAAAACTATTCACAATATGTTTGCAAGCCAGTTTTCTTTCCAAATCTGTCTAAGGCTCTGCTTTCCTTGTCAGTAGACAAAGGGATTTTTTGGTAGAGCTAGCTTTTGCTCCTTTAGGCCTGGAGTCATAACATCAGGATCTGCTACAGGGTTCTTAAAAAGGTGTTTGTGGGAATCAAGAACCCTGCAAAATCTGTCAGGTTTTTGAGGAGCTGGGTGGGGGCTGGAGGGGGACAGAGAGTCTGGTTGCAAGGAAGAATCCAGGAAGACATCGTCTACCACCTCTAAGATGGGGGGTATGGCAAGAGGCTTGTGCTCAGGGAGATTAAGAAATTCTCTAATCCTCGTCTTGGATTGGAGGTAGTCCTTGGCTTCTCATATGATGTGTTCCCCTCAAGGTATGCAAAGTTTCCCCCTAAGGAACTTCAGGGAGACATTGAGGCAAGGTTTTCCTATGAGTAAGAACCCTCATAGGAAGCAATGGATGCAGCTCCTCAAAAGTGGATTCTTCCTGATCAAATTTATCATCTGAGTCCAAGAAATCAGAAGATTCTTCTGGAGGGGTTTCCTTTTTTTCTTTTACCTGGGGAGGACTCAGGGAGAAGATGGCATCTGGATCTAACCAAGAAGATCAAATCCTCAACCAACCTGACAAGGTCTTGTTGGTAAGCCTGAGAGTGGGAGCTGGTAGGCCTAGGCTGAGACAGGGTGGGAGTAGCTTTTGTATGAGCAGCCTTCAGTTTTGGTCTAAGGCTGCCTCCTCACCCAGATGGACAACTGACTCCTGTGACTGGTAAATCAAAGAAATCTCTTGCTGATGCAAAGAGCTGTCATTGGTCTTTGAATGGTTGTTAGAGGCTGAAGCCTGCATAGTACTACCGGACACAACCAATGAACTGAGGCTTTCGGCTTGAAAGGAAGAAGAGGAACCCGAAGGCATATCAGAACCCGAACAGGTCTCAATAGAGGCTTGCACCACTACCTCAGTCATGGTAGGGGACTGTGAAGGTGCTTCACCTTCTTCAATAACGACAAGCTTATAGGGACTGGCTAAGGTCAAGCGAGCATCACCTGAGGCTCTAAACCTGAAGCCCTTTTCCTTTTTCCACCTAGGGAGATCTACCTCAGCTTGACCAACAGATGAAATAGTACATGAATGGCCTAATGACTCACTAAGATGTTTAGCTAGAATCTTGGCCCTATGTTTTACAGTTCTGCTATTAATGTGAGCAAAAAGCCAACAGTTGGGGACATCATGTTCTGCCCCAAACAAATCACACAAAAAGAGTGGAAGTCCCAGTGTGGTATCTGCTTGCCATAGCAAAGACAGTTATTAACGTTATCTGACATTAGTCAAAAGGCACATTAAAGGTTCCCCAATGGGGTACTTAGCTTTTAGATGTCTTCCTTCTCTGGTGCAGACCAACCAATGCATTGACTGCCACTCTGCTTCAGCCACTGATGGCAAGAAAGAAGTGAGGCCATGGTGCCGGCTGACTCCCTTTATATACCCAAAACATATTGACGTTAGACAAGTTATCAGCCTGCTCTTGTAAGAAGGAAAAAGATTCTCTGGTAGTTGGACCAGTGGGAAACCCCACAAGTCAGGACTGCAACAGTGAAACACAATGAGCATCGTGTAGTAGCCATGAATAGTGAAACATAACGCTTAGTAATGCTAGTAGCCTTGGGAGGAAATGGAGTTGGCATCAGTTGCGACAGCAGGCAAGTCAGACACAGCAGCAGAAAAAAAACAACTTGGTTAAGATCAAAAAGGGGGTATGGCATGACAGAACTTAGGTAAAAATTACTAGAAAACAAGGAAGGAATAAGCCTTGAGGAAGTTCTGTTTGAAATAAGGGCATTTAGTGCAACATAACAAGAAATAAAAAGATGGAAAAGATGGTGACAAGGAGAGGAAGATGTTAAAGTCAGATTTTTGCCTATCAGAATAAAAGGAAGAAAAGGAGATTGCTGGTGAGCAGTTGGTGCAAACAGATCCAAAAATGTAATTAAAGGGTACAATGTCTATGTGAAAGACTTGATAGGGAAATGGGGGAACAAGAAGTATAGGGTACTAATACGGCATTCTGATTTGTCTGAAACCAAGTGGAATACAAAGTTAAGAAAAGATAAATCACAGTAAATTAACTAAATCAAGAAGAATTACCCCAGAATGAAGTTAAAGGAGCAACAGGTGGAGCAGAACACTACAATACACAGTACTGACTGCAGACACTAAAGCAGAGTGAGTGGATGCAAATGGCTCCTTGCAAACAGTTACCATACTATGGGACAATTAACAAGGAATACAGTTGCAAAAATCACTATGGAAGTGTGGAATTGTAGTACAACAGAGTTTATGCACTGCGGAAATGTAATACATATCAGGCAGCCAATCCAAATTACTATTCAGCCTTTCAGTAGAAATGATTTTTCCTATAGATCCTTGCTGGAATGCTAAATATTTTGAATGTAAGAACACAGTACAAGAAACATGACATCTCAACAGATGCAAATAATAAAACCTACAGGACTATTTAAGGAGAAACAACTGTGAAGGATAAGATGCTTAAAGTACAGCCATTTGAATGAAATGACAGCAAATTCAGATTAACTAAACATTGCGATGATCATACAAAAATACACTGCAAGCAGCCTAAACTAACTTTATATAGGCATATGATATGACAATGAAGGCATAAATTATACAAATAGACGAAAACAAAGACATAATTGAGCGAGAAGAAGTGGCTTTGTAGCAAGCATAACATTAATATAAGGAAAGCTCAAAATGAAAAAGAAAGTGTGATCAAAGAAGGGACATACACCAGTAACTATGATGCTTTGGTTCACTACTGATTTGTCAACAGCTTAGGTTGTCGAATGCGTATTTATCTACACCTAAGCAAACTCTTAAAACAGCAAATGGCCAGATCATCGAATTCTTTCCTCTGGAAAGAATTTGCATGGCCATACTCGGGGATTTGCCCTTTCCCCAATGTACAGCAGTCTCAGAGTTGGTATATTTAGTTAGGGGAGGTGTGGGGGGGTGCAGCCCCACATTGGGGGGTGTGGGGGGTGAAGCCCCCCACTATGTTTGGGTGTGTTTGTTTATTTTGTTTGCGGATGGCCAAGTGAATTCTTTCCCTAGGAAAGAATTAGATGATTTGGCCGTTCGCTGTTTTTAGCTTTCGATGCTTAGGTGTCGATGATGTTATGATATAGATGCGATGCTATAAAGCCTGGGTTGCAATTCCTCTTGTAGCAAAACACCACCATGACTCTAAATATATTCATTTCTGGATTGCTGCACAGCTTTATGGATAATGCCTAAGTTTACTGAAGACTGTTGTGGGACTGCGACTATCCTTGTGGACAGAAACCACTGTGGCTCTTCTACATGCATCAGGTACATAGTTTGTAGAAAGGCTAACATTAAATGCTTACAGGAGAGGCTGGACTACGTGTTGCTTGGTGCAGCAGACATTCTGGAATATTGTCATGACCCATGGGGCTATTCTTTTTATTTTTCCATTTGATCAAGGATGATAAAAGCTGGAAAATCCACAAGAAACTGTGTAGGAGATGGGATATTAGACATAGTTCCTGGCATGGAGAAGAATACATCATTAGAGGTACATATAGAGTACAAGCGGGTGTCACTTCTGAGTTTCCTAATGTACTTAAAAAGCTGTTGATGTTGACCTTAATACTGGAATCAGAAAATTCTAAGTTTGAAACTGGCTTTGTATTCTTCAATGATATTGCTGAATACTTTTAAATTGCTGTTTTAGTGTAAGATAGAGCTTTTTTTTCTTCTTCAGTCATGAGCTTTTTAGCAGAGTGGATTATTTTTGAGTTTATTACTGTTCTTATTGGAGATGGGAAAAGCCTCTTATATACATTGATTCATAATAGGGTACAACTCTGTGGATAGGCAGACACAAAAGCATCATCATGGATGTGTTTACCTGGTGGCATATGCCAGTTGCTCTTGTCCTGGAAATGTAAACATTGTTAAAAGTTGAGTTTAGAATAATCCCAAAATACTGTGGATTTTTTACGGCTGAGGAGGCCTATGCTGAGAATGAAATTGTCAGCTATGTAATCCTGCTTTATCAAGGAGGTTTACAGACAACCTGAGTGGAAAAGGAGGGTGAGTGGTCTGCACGAACAAGGTCAACAAAGTTAATGTCTATGGTGGGGTGGGAGAGATTTGCACTAGGGATTTGAAATGTGCAAAGGAAAAGGATCTAAGGATACAGTTAGCAGAGGTTGCACATGGTCTCCAGTTGACTAAGGGGTAATTAAAGTCTCCAATATAAATGGTATTAGTCTTAATGAGTAGTTTATTGAATTGATTTAGGTAACCAATATGCAGTGTAGTGGACACTGAAGTGGACCTGTAGTTAGCACTGATATGGCAGGTGAATTTGTTGAGACAGTAGGACCCTTAAATTTTGTAAGGTGGGTATCATGCAAAATCTGCTGTAAGACAGTGGAGTTTTAGATACAACATACTTCTAAGGAGAGAATGTTAGCACTGTTCTGAAACCAGCTCAGTAATTACATAGACATAGATATCTTCAAGGGTGAGGTAAATGTGAACCTCTAGCATTTTGTTGCTTATGTTTCTAGCACTGACCAGACCATACCTGATATATTTTGAATTGCAATTGCCTATGTCAGTAGTTCATGAGTCGAACATTGCTAAAACGCATTACAGGGAATGCAAGGATTCTAGCCAATCCCATGCAAAGCAGGATGGACTATTGATCCTCTCGTCCCTGGCAGATATACCCTGGATTCTGTTAAATGACATCAGTTAACAAGCTAGTTACTGCAGCAAACTCTTTTACCTTTAAACATAGGCATCATTCTTGGAAAAGGATGACTGGCACTCAAAAATAGTATCTGGCAATTTGGTTAACAGAACAAACAAACAAATAAATCACTTCTTCAATAAAAGTGCAGAGGAAATATGAGGCAGGTGGCTGAAAAGGGATAAGTACAGAAAATCTAATGAAATACTTAAAGAATGCATGTGGTACGTGGAAAGGAGGACAAAAATGTCGGTAGGAAGTAGAAAATGTTTAAGCAGTAATGTTGCAGCTACCAGGCAGATACCACTTAATGTGACATTCAATTGCTGCAACAGTGTTGCCTGTAGCAAAGTTTAGGACGTGGATATATCTGTTTACAAAATTCTTCATTTGCATTCCTCTGTTGGTTGATGTGAACATTTTAAGCTGCTTTCTAATGCTACTTCTTGAAGAAGAAGAAGAAGAAGAAGAAGAATATGTTATAGACTGTGGATCACATCATATTACACCACAGACGTACAAATCACAAAGACAAAATAATATAAATAATACAAAGCTAGAACCACCACCCCCTGTCACTGCAAGCAGACAAACAGGATATCTTGTGTGTTTATTTATAGTATCTAAATTCCTGCCCTAATTGTGTTTTATGGGGATGGGGGGACTAACAGCGATTCTCCATGCCAGCAAGTGGGCTTGTCTGTCCTTATGAAGTGAATGAGGAACCATTATTCTGAGGAAGAAATGTAAACTTACTTAGATTCATCAGGAAAGGCTATAACATTGTCATTTTAATTTATAACATCTTATTTTTGATGAAATGGAATATGCCATTTAGAACTCTAGTTCAGTGCTGAATAATGTCTGGAGTTTTATTAGTAGTAACCAGCAGCTAACCCTTTCCGCTGCATAGGATTCTGCTAGGATTTTTGACTGAATGGCTTATTGATGGTAAGAAATGCAGAAACGTGCCAGTAGATAGAAATCTTTGGAGAGGTATAAGTTTCACATACTCTGTGCTTTTTTCCTTGAAACTTTCATAAAGTAGACTTATTTGCCATTCATTATCAGCATGAATACATGTATGATTCATAACATTACTTGTTTATTATGACATGGCATTAGACAGAGACAACTAAAGATTATTTTCTGTTGTATAGCTAGCCACCTCATTTGTGAGTTGGGCTTATTTGTGGAGAAGTTGCCTTTGCTGAATCAGTCATCTTACCTGTTACCAACCTGCATCACTGACTTTGAGTTGCTATTTATCCGCAAGTGCTCAACCCCCCTGCGTTTTGTAGTTTGGGTAGGCTGATGCTCATGCTTCAACTCAAATATGAATTCAGGTAAATAGCTACTACAACTTATTTTATCATATTACTTGAGTTCCAGCGAGGTAAGTGCAGCAGCCACGGTGAGGAAGCTGGAGGGGCTGGCAGTGTGTATTAGGGCACCAGTGGGGATTTTAGGTTTAGGGATTGGGAAGGGAGTCTTAAGGTTAGGAAGCAGAAAGGGAAGTTATGTTTAAACAGCAAAAAGGGTGTTTTAGGATAAGGGAGCAAAATGGGGTCTTAGGGTTAGGGAACGAGAAGGGTTCTTAGGGTTAGGCATTGGGAGGAGGTTTTAGGTTTACGTAGTAGGAAAGGAGTTTTACAGTTAAGGAGCAATAATGGAACTATAGAGTTAGAGTTCTGGTAGGGCTTGGGAGCTAAGTGGTTATGGGAGATCGAGATACCGGGAATCTGAACACTTGCCTATTCAAACAAGTGGTAATGAACAAGCTTATTGTCAGGATATATGATCATAGGAGGTTACTAGGCTAACAGACCCAAGGCCCTTACAAGCCTAGCCAAGTTTAACCCAAGTTCCCATGGGTGTCTGGTTCAGGCAGACACTAAAATCAGCACCAGGACCTATTGCCCCTGTCCAAGAGGGACAAATGTGAACCCCTGGGGTGACTTTCCAAGTACCCATATAATTTCCAAATTGCACTTAAATAGGGCCAATGAGGGGCTTTGTTTAACATGAATAGGAAGCTTGTTCCAAAAATGGGGCAACTTCTGTGAGACAAATCTGTCTCTCCAGCAAGTTCTGTTGATGTCACATACCTTGTTAAGGTTGTTTGAGGGAGTGACCTGTGTGCCACTTGACTTGCAAATGTGCAGCATTTCCATTAAAGCTGAGTCAGAGATAGCTCTATATGTAAGGCACAGGTCACCTTTGAGCAGTCTGTACAACACAGAGTAAAGTGACAATGATTTCAGTCTGGCAGTATAAGACAGATCTTGAAGACCTGAATGTTCTTTGTTAGGAACCCCTGTGGTCTCTCTCCAATTGCTGCAGGTGTTTGGAAAGGAACATACCAAAGGCAGAATTATACTCTATTATTGGCCTGATAAGGGAAGAATACAAGGGGTTATAACCTATTTTTTCTGGAGGCAAGAACCCTACTTATGAGATGAGCAATATAAAATGCCCTTCTTACCACTGTGGAGACAAGGTGATTGAAGTTAAGTTTGCTGTCAACCTGTATGCCCAGATCTCTCACCACTGACTGTGTGCTTAGGTTACTGCTATTGATGTGGTAGTTTGCAGGAACATCACTCTTTCCAAAGTGGATGATAACGCATTTTTTGCATTAAGTTTAAGGCCATGACTTTGGCACCAGTCATTAGTCTGCCTAAGACCTTCTTGCAGGATGCAAACTTTGTCAGCCACAGTCCTTTAGTTTTAGCCTGTACTTAGGAGAAGTAGGTTCCAAACAGTAAGCTTCCCAGAACTGATCCCTGTGGAACACCACTGGTTATGGGTCTGCTGGAGGATGTACAGTCCCCTATTTTGACCATATGAGTTCTATCAGTAAGCCAGCTGACAATATATGGGTTGATACCCAGCTGGGTGTATTTATCAATGATGCCTGAGTGGGCGATTGTGTCAAAGGCCTTGGCTAAGTCTAAGTAGGTCCTATGCGAGATTTGCCCTCATCTAGGGCTTTGGTGTCTGTCTCAAAGAAGTCCACCAAGCTTAACAGGCATGATTGCCCCTTGACAAAGTCAAACTGGGTGGGGTTGAGCATTTGGAGATTTCCTATATCTTTGTTAATAAGGTCCATGGTGATTTGTTCAATTGCCTTGCAGATAAGGCTGGTCAGGCTAATGGGTCTATAGTTCCCAGGGTCCGTGGATGCACCCCCTTTGTGCAAAGAGATGATAGTAGCTATTTTTCATTCCACTGGGATGAAGCCAGTGCTTAGGTTGTGACTGAAAAGCGTGCTCAATGGTGATGCTAATTCCTGTTTTAACCCATGCTGAACACAGCTCTGGATGTTGTTTGGTCCCATAGAGGCTGTGTTTTTGGTCTTGGAGAGGGCATTTAAGACCTACTCCTCAGAGACACTAGGTGGGAGACAGGTGTTAGGGATGCTCTGGGGTATATGTGGTGGAGACAGGGGAGTGAAGTTTTCACTGAACCTGTAAGCCAGCAGGTTGCTATAACCAAAGGTTCTGTATATGTAGTACCATTAACTATGAGTTCAGTGCATATCTAAGCCTTACCTTTGAGGTTACGGATATAAGTAAAGAACACCTTGTGGTTATCCTTAGTTAGGGGTAGCTAAACTGGATTCATAATTAGCTTTGAAGGACTTCATACGGAGTCTTATTTGCTTGTTTAAGTTGAGGAGGGAGTGTTTCCAGTTTTGAAACCATTCCTTCCTACTCTTGGACAGAAATTTATTTCTCCTATTATACAGTCTATTAATGGCAGCTCTCTACCAGGCAGGTTTATTTTTCCTTGAAGATCTTGCTTTGGTTCTATCAGGTACAGCAGAGTCAATACAATTGTACAGGTGCTTGTATAAAGCATTAATGTATAACTCAGCACAGGTGTCTCTTCTGTCATTGAGGAGAGGGGCTATGAAGCTCTTAATGCCATCACATAAGAGGCTGTAATTGGCCTTAGAGAAGTTTTTTAGTCTAGTAGTTACTGAGGGGGGGGGTCTTGTGTCATAGTTACTTCTAGTGAAACTGCTTTGAGGTCAGATCTTAGCAGAGAAGGCCACACATTGGGGGTGGTACAACGGTCCCCATGTTGGTGAGCACCAAGTCCAGGATGTTTGAGCCCCCTGTGGGTGTGTCAATCAGCTGGTCCAGGGCATTGGAGTTATTGAAGTTCAGAAACATTTGGGCAAGTGAGTTAGAATATGTATAATTTATCCAGTCTATGGATGGGTAATTAAAGGCACCCAAAACCAGGGTGTTTGGTTGTATCTTGATTAACTCTAGTAGATCCAAGTAGGCTGAATGGATGTCCTGATTCATGAAGGGGGTCCTATAGCTGGTAATAACCTGAGGAGGGGTCTTACCTACAGTCAGTTACACAAAGTAATTCAAGGGAATCTTGCTGTTTAACCAATCTAGAGGTATATTTATCTTTAATGAATATTGATACACCACCTTCTTTAGTGCTCATGCCTTCAGTGTGTGGTCTGAACCTGGTATTACTGGGGTGCTCTCTGCAGCCTTAAACCAGCTCACAGTGACTGCACAAATGTCAACATCTTCCGGGGTGAAGACTGCTTCCAGTGAGTGCAGCTTCTGGTTTAGACTCTTAACATTTAGCAGCATAACCTTCAGCTTGTTTTTTAAAGTTTATTTTTACATCAGGAATTGCGAGTGCTTGCAGTAGATCAGTTTAACAAAAATCTGAGATCAAATTGTCTCTTTCTTACAGTTTCGATTTCTAATACATCTTCTAAATAGTACCTGCAAGTGAAGTCTGGTAATCCAATTTTGTTTTATTTCTACATTGTTCACAGATACTGCAAATTTGTTTGCAAGAGCACTGGGATTTTTAAATGGTGTTTTTCATTTCTACTATATGAAAAAAATGCCTTCATTACTATGTGAATATTGTGAAACCACAAGTACTATGAGACAACTCTTCCAAACCAATGCACAAAATAATTTTTCTCATATTCATTAGTTCATAGGTAGGTACTAGGCTATCGGCCCTTGGGCTTATACAAGCCTAGCCAAAACAGTACCCTGGCTTTCGCCACCCAAGAAAATAATTTTCCTGTGCCCCTGTCGAGCAAAGCCACAGAGGTGATCCCAGGGTGAATTTCCTATTTTCCATCCAATCATCAAGATTTTTCTTGAAGAGTGCTAATGAGGAGCTTTGTTTGACATAGATAGGTAGTCTTCCAGAGTATGGGAAGTCTCTGGGACAGGAATCTATCCCCCCAGCATGTTCTGTTTATTGTGGTGACAAGGTTTAGGTCCCTAGAGCATGTAGCTCGGATGGATTGGGATTTCTTTAAGTGGAGCATGTCCAACAGTTCTGGGTTTGACATAGCTTTGTAGCTTTGTATGTTAGGCAGAGATCGCCTCTGAGTAGGCGATATGTGATGGAGTAAAGCTGGAGTTTTTTGAGACAGTCTGCGTAGGGCATCTGTTTGAGGCCAGTAATCCTCTTTGTGAGGTATTTCTGCGGCCTTTCCAGTTGTTGTAGATGTCTGGTGAGGTACATACCAAAAGGGGCATTGTACTCTATAATGGGTCTAATGAGTGATGAGTAGAGGGGAACAATGACCTCTTTTTTCCAGGATAAGAAACATTTTGTGATGAGGTGTGCCATGTAGAAGGATTTCCTGACTACTGTGGCGATGTGATTATCAAAGGAGAGACTACTGTCCACCTGTGTCCCAAGGTCTCTTATCACACTTTCGGTATTAAGTAGACTACCACCTATGTGGTAGCTCATGGGTACAGAGTTTTTACCAAAGGGGATGACAAAGCACTTTTTGGCATTGAGCTTGAGGCCATGGCTTTGACACCAGGCATCTGTTTCAGTGAGGCCCTTTTGTAGGATGTCCACATCGTTACGAGTTTCAATTATGGCTCCTAGTTTGCAGTCATCTGTGAACTTTGTTAGCCAAAGACCTTCTGTGTTAGCCTGTACTTCAGAAAAGTAGATACCAAACAGGAGAGGACCCAGGACTGAACCCTGCAGTACTCCATTTGTCACTGGTCTGAAGTCATATTTGGAGTCTGCTACTTTCACAGTGTGGGTTCTGTCAGTGAGCCAGTTGGCAACCCATCTTGTGACATAGGGATGTAAACCTAGTTTAGTGAGTTTATCTATAATTCCAGAGTGGGGGATGGTGTCAAAAGCCTTGGAAAGATCTAGATAGGATGTGTGAACCATCTTAGCCTCATCTACGGCTTTGGTGACTGCTTCAAAGAAGTCAATCAGGTTTAGGAGACATGATCTGCCTTCTACAAACCTGAACTGGGTGGGGTCTAGAGTTTGGAGATTACCAATGTCTTTGTTTATAAGTTCCATGATGATAAGTTCCATGGCCTTGCAGACCAGGCTCATTAGGCTAATGGGCGGTAGTTCCCTGGGTCCGTGGTGGTTCCCCCTTTGTGGAGTGGCATACCGTCACTGTGCCCCATTCAGTGGGCACAAAGCCTGTGGTGAGGCTATGATTGAACATGGTGCTTAGGTGGGGTGCCAGTTCATTCTGTAGTTCATGTAGAATGCAGCCTGGGATGTTGTCAGGTCCCATGGGTGCTGTGTTCTTGGCTTTGAAGAGTGTGTTTTTTACCTGTGCAGCCGTGATTACAGGAACTTTGCATTCTTCTGGTATACAGATGGGCCCCTTAGGGGGGTGAGGGAGGGGTAAAGTTAGCACTGAACCTATCTGCCAGGATGTTGGAAATATCAGTTGGTTCTGTATATTTAGTGCCATTGTGCTGTAACTCAGAGCAGATCTGAGTGTTGCCATTGAGATTCTTGACATAGCTACAGAATGCTTTGTGGTTGTCTTTAGAATCAGTGGCGATTTTGTTTTCATAACTAGCTTTGGAGGATTTTATAAGGGATTTCAGCTTCTTACTGAGGCTGACCAGGGACTTCTTCCAGTCATGGGATTTTACTCTTTTTTGCAACAGTTTCTTTCTTCTGTTGTAGAGTTTGTTTATGGGAGGGGACCACCAGATTGACTTCCTTTTTTGGAGGATAGCATCTTGGTTCTGTATGGGATAGCATGATCCATGCACTTGTGTAAGTGCTTATTAAGTGCATTTGTGTAGGATTCAGTAGTCGTATCTCTACTGTCCGTCTGCATAGGTGTTGTGAAGTTTGCCACTTCTGTCTTAAGAAGCGTGAAGTTGGCTTTGGAGAAATTTTTACAGTGGTTTCCCTAATGGGGGGCGGGGGCAGGATGTGGATGTCTAGGCTGATTAGCTTGTGGTCGGATCTGACCAACAAGGAATTGACCTCTGGTGTGGAACAGCAGTCGCCCATGTTGGAAATGACCAGGTCTAGGACATTGATACCCCTGGTGGGGGTGTGGATAAGTTGATCCAAGGCATTGGAATTTATGAATTCCAGAAAACGTTGAGTAAAAGAGTTGGTACATGAGTATTTTTCCCATTTAATGGTGGGGTAGTTGAAATTGTCCATTATTAGGGTGTTGGGTTGTACCCTAATATTTTCCAATGTATCAAGAAATGAGAAGTGGGAATCCTGGGGCATGGTGGGGGATCTGTAGCAAGTTACAATTTGGATTGCGGTCTTGCCCAGAGTTAGTTGCACTTGGATAATCTCGGAATCATTATGCTGAGCAACTAGCCTGGAGGTGTGGATATCCTTAATGAATATGGACACACCTCCACCTTTAGTGTTTCGGTCCAGGTTATGTGGTCAAAAGGTGGGGTATGAATTATAGCCTGGTAATGCAGGGGTACTCTCTGGAGCCTTGAACCAGGTCTCTGTCACTGCACAGATGTCAATATTCTCCATTTTAAGGACTGCCTTGAGTGAATGCATTTTGAGGTTTAGGCTTCTAGCATTGAGTAACATTACCCTCAGATTTTGCTTGCTTGTACCTGTTACGGTGGTGAATTTGTCATTTGAACCTTGCCTAAAAAAGGCACTACAGGGGTGGCAAGAGCCTTAGCCAGTATCCGGAATCCCAAGGGCGACATGTGCAGGCCATCTCTGGCAAAGCATCGTGGCCTGTCGATCAGGACATCCCAGGCAGACAGATACTGGAGCCCCTTAGAATGACACCAGAAGCTTAGCCAATTGTTGAATTCAATTATTTTGTCCTTGTACTGTGGTATCATTCTGGGTGATGGCAGGATGCTACTCAGAGCTAGGGTCATACCTGCCTTGGCTACAAGATCGGAGAGCTCCTTCATGTCTCTTTTCATGTAGTCCAGGGAGGTACGTCTCAGGTCATTCACACCAACATGGACAATGACAGAGTCATATTTGTACTTGTTGTGGAGTGACCTGAGTGTGTGCGTTATGTGGCAGATCCTGGCACCTGACAGGCAGCTGACAATAACTTTCTCCTTGTTTAGCCTGGTGAGTGGAACGTCAGTGTGCTTGACTATAGAGTCACCTATGTCTAGAGTGTTGGGTACGTTGTTATGCCTTATGGGCTGTGGTTGAGTGGCACACTGAATTTGTGGGCTATGGGCCATATGGGTTATGTTGGGGGGTTGAGGTTGCATGTGTTTCTGCTTTGGAGGTCTCTGTTGCTTGAGCATATTTTTATTGAGAGCCTCCACAAATGTAGGTGTGTGTTTTGTGTTGCTATGTGTGTGTCTTGGTGGTGTAGGCTTTGAGGGACTATGTGATGACTGTGGTGTGGTGCAAGTGGTTACCTTCTCCTCTTGACTGTCTAGACCAGTCTTGGGTGAAGACAGCTTTACTTCCAGTTTGGCTATATAAGTGCATCTCTCACAGGTTGTAGTGTTGGGTGGTAAGTGGAGAGGGTTGTCTGTGTACATGAAGCAATTGCTGCATTGTCCCAAGATGCCCAGATTCATCAGGTACACAGGAGAAAACACTGGGAGCTGACCCTTAGATATGCCTGCATAGGTGCTTATTTATTAAGTACTAAAAACTGTTTTCCTCTAGACAAGTGAGGAAAGTTGAGTGCTGTAGTAATCTGTAGCTTATTTAGTGCTTACAACGAGTTCTGAACAAGTGCTGAGCTCAAAGAAACAGATTTGAGTGTTAAAACTAAAAAACTGGCTAGTTCTAAGGGAAAATTTAAAGAGCAGACTCTGTATCAACAAGAAAAGTCAGCATATCTAGAAAACTAACTAAATGTTATGCCTTCTTGACCTTGCAAATTTAATAGTTCAGCCTCACATAACCATTGCACACACAAAGGCACACACAAGACACACACAAACATATATATATATATATATATATATATATATATATATGTATATATAGATATATAGATATAGATATATAGATATATAGATATCTATATATATATATATATATATATATATATATATATATATATATATATATATAGATATATAGATATATATTAGTGCAAGCCCCAAGCCCACGAACTGGCTCCTTGTATCTTTTGTGTAAATCCACAGATCTTACAGTGGCTGTTTTGATCTTGTGATACTTCCACACCTTCACCTTGTTAACGGTCCACCAAGAGTCTCTGCCCACATCCTTAAAATCCATTTCCACAAAAATGCAGACATCTCTGATCTCTGTGACTAGAAGCCCTACTTTTAACAACAGCCTTTTCAGATAATATGCACTCTTGTATGCAGCAGAACCTAATTCCACTCCAGACTACTGTGTAATTTGCTATACCCGAGAAATTGAGAAAACTGTATCAGTATTAATTTCTGTCATTCGTAATTAATTAAGTCATCTTTACCTTTCTAAGACAAGTTATCCAGACAACAGCAGCAGAAATGATATACAGGAATGCAATGTGACTATTTCTCAGTATGATTATGGAAGCATAAGAGTTAAGACAGTGACTTAATGTGTAGGTAACTCACCTATAATAATTGGCTGCGGCTCACTTTTTACTCCCACACCTGCACTCGTACTAGCTGCCACTTCCACTCGATACTGGATACCAGGGAAAAGCCCTCCAATCATTACTGAGCGAATAGCAGCATCCACCGTCTTGTTTATATGGAATCGGGTCTCATTGCCTAAGCACCAAATCTATGGGGAGAAACAAAAATGAATTTATGAAGAAAAATGATGACATATATGTATCTTTTTATATTAAATACTGGTCAAGCAATATTATAACGTATGTTGTAATAAAGGCAGTCATCAGCTGATGTGACCACTTGTCTTTTCACTTTTGTCCCAGTCTAACATAAGAGGAGAACACAACAATTGACTATCTTTTGGGATTAGGGGTGAGTAGGCATGCTAACCATATGTATGAGCATAAAAAGTAGAAATATATGCCTATTGCCATGTGGCATTTCACTTTTTTCTCAGTCTAACACATGAGAAGTAGACAGAAGATTGCTAGCTTTTTCCCAAGGGTAGGGAGACGGGCACTGTTCTCAGATATGGTTTATGTACTCTTGCAGGATGTATCTTCTCTGTTTGTTGGGAACTACTATTTAGTCAGCTTTGAAAAGCAGACTGGGGCACAGCTTATTCCCTTCTTGAAAGAAAAAAGTAAATTCTTACTTTCTTTCCTTACTCATAAGTTTTGTTCAGATCACCACTGGATCAAAGGTGTTGGGACAAAATTATAAAATGCAACTCAGAGCATCTGTAACATTATGGCTTTTGGAAACTTCTCTCAAATATTTCAGTTACTTCATCCAACATTTTACAATGCAGTTAAAGTATAAGACAAAGTGTGAAAAGAAAGGAAAAAGGAAGTCTATGTGGATGGTGTATAGATGCAAGGTTAGGAGAAACCAAGAGAAAACCGTGAGCGGAGGGAGACCAGAGTGTAAAACAGGGCAACATGGAGTCCCTTTTCTAGGGCTTCATTTCACCTAATTTCAGCAATGTTAATCACAATTGAACATCTGAGGTGTACATTGTCAAAAAAGTGTCTACAGTGCATGGTACTAAGGTTGTGGATAAAAGTGACTGACCAAAGCTTTAGGCTGATCACATATAAACTGTCTTTGGCATGTCAGAATATAGTCTTACCTCATTCCAGTAAGCCTCGCCCATTCATATACTTCCTGCACACCCTCTTATTACAAAATCATCAACCAACCCTGTCCCCATCAACATTTATATGCAACTTCAAAGCTGTCACATTAAAGTTCATGTTTTCAGGTAACAGATCACTATCACACTGGACACTACTTCTATCAGTACATTCAACATAATATGTGGTCTCAAATGGCACTATATAAGCAAGTCACAGTCAGTCAAGAAGGTTGTGATTCTGTAAGTTGCTGTTTTGGCAGTGTGTAACATTGAAGGGATATGTTAGTCAGACATGCTGCAGTTTGTTGCATCGCATCTGGTTTGTGTAAACTGCACCAAAAGTCTTGGGCCTACATTCAACTTACCAACTCTGTCAGATGTTTGCTCCAATCACATTTTGGCAAGAATCTAACATTCAGTTGGTAATACAACATTTGAGAGATAATCATGTTCAGATTATTTGTTAAACTACAAAAAACAAAAACAAATAAGGGGTTTGTATAAGAAACTGTTTAGGTAAAGATGAGAAAGAGTTCCTTAATAGATAACAAATGATTAGTTTTAAAAGTATCATTTTAGTAACTAACAAGTCAAAATGCCATTTAGCCCATGCTAGAAAACATCAAAGTATTTTATGTCAAGGGTAAGTCACTTGAAACCCTGCATCTCCTTTCTAACATAATCAACTCAAGGTTGTTAATTTATGGTTAAAAAGGAATATTATGCTGATGCAGTAAATTCATGGAAATGTTTGCCTGCCAAAGAAGTTCTGACTAATTTCTAACTGTCACACTCTGGACAGATACTTCCGAAATGAGAGAAAAATACAAAAGTGAGATTTGCGTTTCTGTTTACATTTTGCATTTTGAAAAAACATGCATTACACAATTATTAGTTTTATGTGTAAGTGTACAGTTACGCAGCTTGCTGACACAGATATAGTTTACATTTTGTTATACACCATTTATTGTTTTTCCTAACCACTTGTCTACTACAGTTCTGACTTCTGCAACTACATGACATGTGGCAGTTGCAGTGGACTTCACTTATAGTGTCAATTCCAGGAACTTTCCAAATGGAGTAAAAATGAACTCATGTGAATTTAATAAGTTTTTCAGAGTATTTTATGGCATTTCTTGGATCTTTCATGCCTGATAGTACAGTCCATAGCTTAGCCTTGTTTCACATGGAAACACCTCTTATAACATGTAACCAGCCCTGACTGATGCCCTGACACTAACATAAGAAACAGCTTAAATAATCTAGAGAACAGCTGTATTGGAACCATTCCATTACATATATTAACACAGCACTGATGTTATTCAGACAAAAGAAGACTTTGCATGAGCTATTTAAATCATAAGCACTAATTGCTGGAATATAATGTGCATTCTTCAAATGATGCTGTATAACATAGCTCTGTAAAAACCTCTTAGTACAAATCTTCTGTTACATTTTATTTGAAAACCTGGCTCTATGGTCTCAGAAAATATATAAATAAATCAGCTAGTGATAGCACATTAAATGGTATAATGCCTACATTCAGGGCCCTACAAATACAGATATAAACAGATCAGAAAAGTCCTCTGTTAATAACCAAGAGGTTAAGACTTGAATAAACTACTTAGACAGTTGGACTTCTGGTTAGAGGGAGGATGTGTGTAGTCACAAGTTACTGCATTCTTCATATCAAGACAGCGAAAAAGCATTTATTTTAAAGTGTGTGTATGAATACTTATCCAAACCTTTTTATTTAATTCAAAGCTATGTTGCCTGAATATTGATAGCCTTTTTTGAAATTTAATCTTTTTGATGTATACCCAGTCTCACCTTTCAAATTATTATTTGAGATAAAACACTTTCCAGATCTTATTTTAGAGTGACAATGCCATAATCATTACTGTAATTAAATACAGAGAATGGGAATTGGATAAGTCTTTGCACTTCATTAAGTTCTTAACGCTTTTTCAGTACAATAAGAGTTTGACAAGACCAAATTGACCAGTCAGCTACAAACAGAGAGCAGTTGGAATTTTTTGCTGATTTCTAATAAACAATATAATTTATGTAGGGATACAGGTTAAATCAAGGAGTATTAAGACCATCTTAACAAAAATGGAAACTGTTTCTCAATAACATAATTAGGAATTGCAAGAGTATAGTGCAGCCATTAAAGTTAAATCAAGTCAAATTAAATTAAACCAAAAGGTACAGGGTTTAATTCCTTCCATCTCAATTTGCCTACTGTTTGACTGTGAGCAATCACTTAACCAAGCAGTGTTCCCAGGTTGCACTTAAAAGGAACAATTTGTCCAGTGACCTTACCCAGTCAACAAATAAACATATAAACATATAATAAATAATAAGTAAGGAAGGAAATACATCAATACAAATAAATTAAAAAGGAAGCCAAGACGGAGCACTATTCGTAAACATGGCACACATTCATACTGGTTAGTGCACACTCTATATTGTATACCAGAGCCAGAGTTCTTCACAAAGGGATTTAGACACAATGGGGTTGCAAAATATATAACCGAGTGCCTGAAAGAGCCCATTTATACAGCTGGAATGCAAATAGGGATCCACAGCACTGTCAATAAATCATAATCCTATGAATCATGGACTATGATGTAGCAGAAGGTCAGGGATTTACAGGGATATTAACGTGCACTCATCACAGTACATACTGTATCTCAGCACATAAAGTCTAAGAAATTTTGAAATGCTGCTGACCATTATCAGTATCACCATTTCTTGGGGTGACATTCCACAACTCCTGTAAAATAATGAAAGGGGTGCAAAAGCACAACCTCATAGTGTGTACAATGCAAACAAGAACCCTGATACAGCCAAATATTTCTTAGACCCACACACTGATACAGCTGGTTCCATCATTACAGTATTATGCAAATGCAATATGCTCCACTGTCATTCAAGCTAAGCCTAGAAGATTTAAGAATTGCCATCTGACATCTCAGCAGACTACAGTATTACATGGAAAAGCTACTCTGGAACATGATCTACTATGTGTGGCAAAGACAGCTTGTGTTTCTCTGAGGTTAACTGGAGCAATACCTACCTGTAACAACATAGTACTTGCAAATGAGCAGTTTATGTACTACTGAAAGACACTCATGGTACATAGTGTCAGGAGCTAACTCCCAGCCAGTAAGCCTTTTTCTGTCAGAACTCTAGCTGAATAAGGAGAGACAGATCCAAATCCACAGATTCAGGTCCAAATAACAAAGAAAGGAACAAAGTCAGTTACTAGCTTTTGATAGTGTACAGTACTTAGCAGGGCCTTCACACAGTTCCAAAAGGACTAAAATGAATAAAAGCCAGGGGAGCGTCATAGCCAAAGTGTTCTTCTGCAAAAGTGCACTCATTGAAAAACACCCATGTCAGGAGGCGAGGGCATTGGATAACATGAGTGACCACTGACATTAAGAACCCACACAGTACAGCACAAAACTGAGAGATATTGAGTTATTCAATTAAAGGACTGAGAATATTTACAGTGTACTGCAGAGAATGTCAAACAGGTTTACAGGTTCATAAGTAAGTATCAGGCTATCTGCCCTTGTGGGCCATTTTAAGCCTAGTGAATTTCAATTTGGGTGCTTGAATTAAACTGTACAATTCGGAGTTAGATGGGCCTTTCCCATCCCAAGAGCAATAATTATATACTACCCCTAGTGAGAACAACTGGCATCATACCACAGATAACTTGAGGGGACACATTCATGGAATAAAGCATTTAGGAGCTACCTCTATGCATTAGCAGTACATGGACAGTCCTGGGGTACAGTTTCAGTTTCCCACCCATACATCTAAATTCACTTTAATATGGACTGGGATGAGCTTTATTTTACATGGATGAGGATAGTCTGTTCCAGAGCAAAGGTGTCTTCTGCAAGACAAATCTCCTAACTATTCTGGTGATTTATTTATTTATTTATTTTACATTTGTTTACTGGGAAAGTCCATCTGGATACAGATCCTTTTTCAGCAGAGAGATGGGGAGAAAAGCTCCAGTTATTAGAAATAAAAGCACTGTAGAAGTTTACGCATTTGCAAGGAATTACAGAAGCATTCACAATCAACAGCTGCACAATGATGGACAATACAGTTTTTTAGAGGTAACATTTGCATAATATGTGGTACAAGAATATATACAATTTAAAGGACGAAGATAACCAGTTTCATTACAAATGAGGTCAAGGACTGGTGTAAAATAACACTCATTGAGCAATATGTAGTTAAACAGACTAAAGTTTGCCTTATCCACGAGAGTTGCAAGAACAGAACCAAGTGTTTATTAATTGTGTTGTTAGGAGCTTTTTAAATTGTACTGTAGAGCGCTTGGAGACAACAGGGGTTGGCAGTTTATTCCACATTTTAGGAATGAAGTTTGAGAAGAGTTATTCCCTAGCTGAATTGTTAGCTTTGATGGTTTTTAGAAGAAGTTTGTTACTGGAACGGTGGGATCTAGAAGTGCTGTATGGTTGTATAAGACTTTGGAGAGAAGGGTTTTATCAGGTTGATGCATAATTTTGTGGGCAAAGGCTAATTGTTTATAGTGTAGCAGTTGAGGAAGTTCTAGCCATATTAGTTGTTTAAGAGATGTACAGTGATGTGACCTGTGTGTGGCATCAATACTAAACATTGCAATTTTATTGTAATAAGATTCCAGCTTGGTTAGATCAGTTTTACAGAAATTGGTTAGAATTATGAAGGCATACAGGAGAGTTAACAGGAGTGTGCACGCGATGGTAGCTTTTGTGGTTCTAGTTAGAAGTTGTTTGTCTCTGTAAAGTAGGCCTAGTTTCTTGTGGACATTCTTAATGGTTTGAGCAACATGAATGTTGAATTTCAGGTTATTGTCAATTTTGACACCTAGCAGTTTAGTGTGAGTTACTGCGGTGATAATAGTTTTGTTTTTGAATACGATATTGAAAGATAAGTAAGATGAGGGAGATCTTGTTGGATAGAGAGAAGGAGCTTTGTTTTATTGGGGTTTAGAATGAGTTGGAAGTTGGTGAACCATGCTTCAACAGACAGAAATTAATCTTGAGTTAAGGTTTGGTGGTCTTGTAGGAAGGAGGCTGGGCATACTAGAGTAGAGTCATCTGCATATTGTATCACTCAGGCATGAAGTGTGGAGGTGTGGAGGTGGTTAGTGAATAGAGAGAATAGTAAAGCCCCAAGGATGGAGCCTTGTGGAGCCCCTAAGGCAACTGGGAGAAAGGTGGTGTTGCCAGTGAATGGCCTGTTGATGCTCTGATAGGTAGTTTTGGAATCAAGTGATAGAGGAGCTACTAAAGTTTAGGGTGGAGAGCACATTGATGCATTTACTGTGATTTACCATATCAAAGGCTTTGGACAAGTCCAAAAATATGGCAGATACAAACTGACCATGACTTCTACAGTGGCTCACTGTATCAGTAAAGGACAATAGGGATGTTGTGGTACTATGATAGGGGCAAAAACCATGCTGAGTGTTTGATAATTTATGTGTGGAAAGGTAGTCCATGAATTGGGTATGTACGTCTCTCTCTAGTATTTTAGATAAGGGAGACAGGATGGCAATTGGACAATAATTAGTAAGTTTGGTGGAATTACCTCCCTTGTGTAAAAATGTAACGTGGGAGATTTTCCAGATAACAGGTACCAGGACCTCAGACATTGACTTGTTTATTAGTGTTGCTACTAGGTATGCTATTGCTTCTGCTGTAATTTGCAGAAAGTTGGCTGGGAGGCTGTCTATGGCTAGGGTGACTAGGTTCAATTTTTGGGAGTATTTTTTTTATAGTATCAACAGACACTCATAACATAAACTGGTTGGGTCTATTTTGAGAGGTGTTGCTGTGCCTGGGTGCTTAAGGAGCAGAATTGTTGGAGATGCTCTGAGAATTTGCAAGGGCTTGGATAGTTTCTGTAAAGTATTTATTGAATTGGGTTGATATATTACCAAAGCTGCTGGCTGAGGTTAGAGTGGGGGTATCTGATTTACCTGGTAGAAGTATATTATTAATTGCAGCCCAGAACTTTTGAGGGTTATTCTGGTGTTTCATCTGGATACTGTGGTAGTAGTTGACTTTGTCCAACTTTACTAGATTTTCAGCTTTGTTTTGCAGTACTAAGAATGTTTTTCTTGTGATTTGGGTTTTGTTTTTGTGAAACTGTTCCCAGGCCTTATCTTTAGCTTTGAGTAAGGATTTGCATTCATAAATTTAGCCAAGATGCAAGGTTAGCTTTCACTCGAATGGTTCTAGGGGGAGCATGGCAGTTTAATATATCTAAGAAAGCGGTGTTGAAGGAGTTCACAGCATCTTATAGGTGTAGCTATCTGAGAGGTTACCACTTGCAGCGGAGATGAACCTATCTGGACTGAAGCATTTTATATTTCTGACTGTATGCTAGGTGGTTTGGCTGTTTTGGTAAGTATGGATTTGTAGAAGAAAGATTAGCTGATGGTCACTCAGGCCATCAGGAAGACAACCTGCTTGAGATGATAGGGAGGGGTTGATAACCAAAATCTAGTCAAGGATAGACTGACGTTTGGAAGATTTGTCAGTCCTTGTGGGGGATGTGAATGTCGCAGAAGAGGTTTCAATTCCCAGACTTATTATTTTGATGCCATTTGATTTGCTAATGTGTAGTAAATCCACTAGTAGTGGGTCTAAGGATGCCTTGTGTGCTAGACACAAGTCACCTGCTAGCAGCCTGTAGAATACCAATTACAGTGATGGGGCTTTCAGTTAGTAGAAGGTCTTCCCTTATTCAGGGGAATGATTCTAGCTGTTCTCCATTCACTTGTGACAAAACTTGGATGGAGGCTGTGGCTAAATACTGTTGTTGTGGAGTGGGCTAAATCATGCCTCATGCTTTTTATGATACATCCAGGGACATTTTCAGGACCCACTGATGGAGTTTTTTAGCTTTAAATAGCGCTTTTAGGACTAAGCCTTGTATGACAGTTGGTGGTGAGCTATATTCAGATATATCTTGAGAGACAGATGGAGGGAAGAGTGGGATAAAGTTAGAGCCGAATTCATCTGCCAGTGGGTTGGCAATATCTTCAGCCTCAATGTAGGTACCTTTGTGCACAATTAGCTCAGTACATTTTTGGGTTGAGCTTTTGAGATTATCAATGTAATAAAAAAGCCTTATGATTGTCTTTGAATTGGAAATCTATTTTAGCTTCATATTTGGCTATGGAGGACTGTATTGAGCTCCTGGGTTGTTTGCTAATTTCAGAGATGAAGGCTCTAACATTCTGGCAACTTATCTTCTTACTTCTGGTCAAGATTATCTTCCATTTAATGCAAAGCTTGTTGATATTACAGTTCCACCATGTGGGGCTGTTTCTAGGCTTTGCTCTGCACTTTTTCTTAGAGTAAACAGCTGCATCTATGCAGCTGTTTACATTCTGGTATAGTGTGGTGGCATATGTTTGCATGCATTCAGTGGAGTTAGCTATGTTTGGTGGGAATTTGAAGCTTGTTAATGAATTTATTTATTAATTTAGTTGTTCACCAGGGTAGTACACTCATCACAACAGGCCATTTGTTGGCACAACCAGATGAAAAATTAAAAAAACAAAATCAGAACAAATTCAGAGTAACCAAAGAAACCACATAATCCCATAGACAATTGATACGGTGTGTAAATATTATCAACAGAGTAGAAAAACAAATGTGAAATAATTTTAGTAGAAAATATGAGAGGGAAGCAGCAAGTGAGAAGAAAGGGTCAAAGTGTGAGTGATGCAAGTGGGTTTATTTCTCCAGTGGAAAAGCACTTACAGTCAGTTTTTTGATGGAGGAATCCTTTGAACTAAGCTCTGAACATGGGGAAAGAGTAGGCTTCTCTTAGGTGAAGGGACAGATACCCAGATCTTCAGTATAAGAGTGGAGAAGGAATGGTCAGTACAGTGCAGTTTAGTTTGGGGTTTCTGGAGTGAGGGAGTTAAATGGGAGAGATTGTGTAGTTTGTAGGAGGTGGCTTTATTATGGCGTTTGGCTACCAGAGGTGGGACGGCACCTGCCTGAAGTAGTTTGGAAAGAACAGACCCTAGGAGTAGTTCAGTTCTGCAGGAGACTGGTAGCCATTTGGCAATGGAAAAGGTGATGCAGTGGTGTTTCTAAGGGAGGTGGGTTGGAAATGAATTGGCAGTTTTTGTTTTTAATGGACTGTAAAGTAGATTAGTTTTTTTGAGGCTGAGGCTATGAGGGGGAGCTTATATTCCTACTGCAGCTTTAGCTGGTCTGGAATGAAACGGAGACATTTTCCAGGAACAGAATAAAAGATAAATGATCTTTTCCCTATGGTTTTGAATGTTTCAGTGCTATACACAGGTTAGACAAGTGCAAGTAAGTAAAAGAAAAGAAATGTTAGAACTTTTAGCAGTGGATAGTTATTGTTTCATTACAGTGCTGCTAACTCTTATGATAAGTGCAGTTCTCAGAATAAAATGCCCTAATAGTGAAAGCTAACACTACTTAACTCCTACTCAGCCTAGACAGCTGAAGCTTTGCCTTGAAACACCAGCACAGTGTTTCACTTCATGGTAGTGCCATATGACATCATCTAAGCTAAAGCAATCAGTCTATTAAAGTATGCTGTCAAGAGTTTTAGTAAATTCCATTCACAAAGCACATTCTGAAACTGACAGCAATTTCAGTGTCCTGGACATTTATTCACTTTGTTTGCCATCTGCATTTTCTGTTTTATCAGTGAAGTCTCTATGCATTAGATTCTACAGCCTAACTACAAAAATATTGCAAAACCGTAATTTAGAAATAAAGAAATTTGCTTTTTAAGATATGTCATATTTACACAAGAAAATACCTACAGTCTGTCGGAGGACATGTTTGTACACAGGAACAGCAGGTTAGCAACAGGTCCAGATGGAGGAATACATCAACCTGCTGCACAGGCAAAAATCCTGAGGCCCAAAATAACCTAACTGCATCTTAGCAAGCTGAAGCAAACAGAAGAAAGCAAAGTGGAAATGTCCTGCATTATGATAATGCCAATCAAAGCCATCACACCTCTGGCTGCTGCCTGTGCTTTGGGTAACTTATAAGCTAAGCCACAAGTCATTAATACAGATAACATCACTTGTAACTTCTGATTGCTCCTGCCTATCACTGCTGACTGGCAATTATTAAATTTCCTAGGGAAAGACACAAAGCCAAACACAAGTGTTGTGAATTGGAAATCATAAGCAGTACCAGTGAGAGACAGAAATAAGAACATACCAGAGGATAGCCTATATGTCAAAGGAATATACTGTAGACTCCTTAAAATAACAACTGGTGGACAAATCACTGGATAAACATTTAAAAAAGCATACAGAGGGCCTCCTAATCTGAATAGTCTGAAATTCAGAATATAATAGAGTTGATCTATTTGTTTGTGAACTAGAAAAATGCGAGAGAAACCCTTTCAACATTCTGTTTCTAGGGAAATGATCCACCATCTCTTTATGACACAGACGTAGAATTTAACAAACACACTGCTAGAATGATGAAGCACTCACCTTGTCAGATAGAAGGAAGGCTTCCAAAAACATCAGTTATGTATTACATAAGAGTAGATAGTTTGTCATAAAACCATTTGGTATCTGCATGTAAAATATGGCAGATGTAGTACTATGTGCCAAGCAAGACAATATAGCCAGTAGACTTATCAAATTGTTTATCTGCTTTCTCAACAACCTAGAAGGCAGATAAAAAAAATGATACTTCCAGTATACTAACATTCCTCTGATAGTGGTAAACAAAGTAAATCACTGTGTGCTATAAACACCACTGATGAGTTCACTAATAGGAACTTAGTGTGATAACATAAGACATACTGTAGGTTGTTTGTTGTGAAAAGAACTTAATGGGACTTGATGACTAACCACAAGTGCAATAATGATACTGTTACCTGAGCAAAAACTTAAATGCACTGGTCCTCCTTGGACACGGGCCATCTGGGCTGTAGTCAGTCCATCATGCCTATATTCCATCAGGTGGAGATGGTTCACAACTTTTGCATTCTTACTTGCTATCAAAACTGGATTTGTGTATTCCCATTTACCTCTCTTTATTCAGCTGGAGTTCTGTCAACAAAAGGCTTACTTATTGGGAGTTAGCTCCTGACAGTACATACCATGAGTGTCTTTCAGTGGTACAAATAAATGTTCATTTGCTAGTACTATGCTATTGCAGTTGGGTATTTCTCCAGTTAACCTCAAGGAAACACAGTGTGTACTTGACACAAATAGTAGACCATGTTCCACAATAGCTACTCCATGCTCTAGTGTGACCTGATGTGATGTCAAATGGTGGTCCTTAAATCTTTTAAGCTTAACTTGAATGACAGAGGAACATATTGTACTTACATAATACTGTAATGGTGAAATAGCATCATTTAGGAATCACTGATTTAATGGCTGTCATGTTATATTTTTGATTTCTATATTATGATCACTTTGCTCAAGTTAACAATGGCATATTTTTTCCATGTTGATGTCTTAGTAGGTCATGCTGGTTGCAGGTCACTTTCATTTCTTATTTTATGGACCAGCTATTACGTCAATCTTACAAGATCTCTTTTATTAAACCATATAGTCATACCTGGGGTTGAATGAATAGTTAAGGAAGTTAATGATGACTATACTCAATCTGTAACTAGGTATTTCAGAGTACAAAATAAATAGGATTGACTGGAGTTTGCTTCTCATGTACTCTCAGTGGCACAACAGGCAACACACTTGCTTTTAGCGCAGAAAGCTGAGGGTTATATTCTCATATGAGGTAGATGGATTGCTGACACTGCAGTGCAACATAAAGGGGGTACTGCACTCCTGAGTGTGTCATCCTTCAAATGAGATGTTAAACTGAGGTTACCTGTGCATGAGTTGGTGGATGTAAAAGATCCTATGCCACCTATCAAAAGGAGTAGGAGTCCTTTATTTGTATATAAAAATAACTCTTATTTACAAAGTATTTGCATATTTACAAATATTTACATATGTGCAGTATATAAATATACAAATATGTTTAGACATATTCATAATTTCCTTTACAATTATACTAAATTTTCATCCCTATTATACCCCCATACTCCTTTTTCCATAATCATCATCTGATCTTACTTAATATTGCTGCTAAAACATTAAAAATAATTTAATTTATTCTTTCATTCCACATAACCCATATAACATAAAATAACTTTTTATCAACCTTTTAACATGTTCTTTACTTCTATTCTTATAATATTCATACTTAATCATATCCATGTTTTTTATCCACTTCTTTTATATCTTCAAAAAAATATTCTTTCCATAGTTTTTCCCATAACATTTTTACTCTTTTTACATTTCAAAAACACTTGTTCTGCAGATTCTTCTTTGTGAAAATGTAAACATATTCTATAATTTTTCTTTTTATATAGCATATTTCCTTTTACTGGCAACTTTATCTCTTACCATTCTCCACAAAAATCTTAACATTCTACTTTCTGATTACACCACTTGCTTCTTGTTTTTACAGCTTTAACTTTTTCATCTGTTAGATTTTTCCATGGTTTTACATAGTAATGTTTATCATTATATTCTTATACCATACTTTTCTATCTTTCCTATATCATCAATTTTATTTTCAAAAAAAAATATTTTTTTCTTGGTAACATTTTATTTCATCATTTATACACTCTTTTTTGGCTCTATATTATGTGACGAAAGAATCACTTCTTTGAACACATAATAATCAACACATATACAGTGAATGCTGTAAACCATGAACAGCCACATCCTCAATTTTTTTCCTCGGGGAAAAAATTCAGTTGGCCGTTATCAGCAATTGCCCTTTTCTTCAATGGAGATCGATCTCGGAGTTGGTATATTTAGTTAGGGGGTGTGGTGGGTGCAGCCCCCCCGCATTGGTGGGTTTGAAGGGCAAAGCCCCCACTTAATAAGTGATTTAAAGTTTGTTTTTTATTTTATAGTCACGTGAATTTTCTTTCCCCAAGGAAAAAATCGAGGATGTGGCCATTCTCGGTTTATAGCGTTTGCTGTGTATGTGTCGATTATTATGTGTTCATAGAAGAGATTCTTCAATCACATAATATAGACCCCTCTTTTTTCTCTTTTACTCTTTTTAATATGCCCCAAAATTTATCATACTTACATTTATACAGATTTACTAATAATCTCTCATCTTTTTCATTTATCCACTATAACACTTTGTACAAATTTAAAGAAGTAGTGTATACCACTGGGTTAATTAACCACAAACTTCCTTCTTCTTTATTTACATGATACTCCTTTTTTACTGGGTTTAATCTATAATCTCATATAAATGAAAATATCTGTAACAATTCCTTTTCAAATGCTGTTGACAGCAAAAATACACTTGTTAAGTATGTTACTTTTCTTATCAGTAGTGACTTGATCAAATACACCATTTTTCTGAATTATAATTTATATGTTTTCCAGAAAAGACATGCTTTATTTCTTCTATTTCTTTTTTCCCATTGAATTCTACTGACATCTTTATTACCAAACTTTATACCTAATACAGAAATTTATTTAATTGTAAAATATATATCCCCAATCTTTACTACATCACCTAAACCTTTACTTTTCTCTTTAAAGCCATCCGTATCATCTACAGACACTTCTTTTTGTAAATTATTACTTCTTTTATCCATTTTTTTGTGCAATTATTATAATGTCATCTGCATGTGTTAACAGAATAGGAATTCTTAACCCTTTATGTGTCATATACCCCGCCTCCTTCATTTTGTATTTATTTCAAATACTATTGCACTGATGACTAATGCAAATGGAATATAACTCATTGAACATCCCTATCTTATACCACTCATCATATGTACCTCTTGTAAATCCCTGACCTTCTGCTACATCATAGTCCAAGTATTTTTATTTTATTATTATATATGCTGACATACATAATTTCCTAATTTTCTCACTTATATTATATTCTTTCATTATTAACCATAAGATTTTATGTCCAGTTATGTCAAATGCCTTATTAAGATCTCCTACCATGATTTTTGCTTCTTCTGTTCTGTTCATAATATTATTCACAATTTCTCCATCATTACTAATTCTTGACAACCCTTTCTTTTATACTATATATGGTATTTTCCATAACATTTTCCATTTTAGTTGCAAATCTCTTTTGTATTATTTTCATAAAAATTTTATAATCATTATTATTCAATACTATTGGTCTCCAGTTTTTTTCTTTTCTATCTTCCTTCCTCCATATGAATTTAAGTATCCATTACATAATTCTTTATACACAAAACCTTCATTTACTGTAACTATTCATTCAAAATCTTTAAAAATATATATTTTTTGACAATCCCTTAAATGTTTACATATTTCATACCCTATTCCATTTGGGCCTGCAGACAGATCTATATTTACTTATCATTTAAAGAAATCACCTTTTCCAATTTCTTTCTTTCTTTTTCTGTTAACTTTTTTACTTTCCATGTTTTTTTCACTCACGTATGTTTTTCTTTAAACATGTCATGCACATATTTTACTACACAATTCATAATATTTCCTGGGATTTTTTTATTTCTCCTTTTACATTTTTTTTATTTCTGTTATTACACTACCATCTTCCTTTACTAATCTGTGTAAGCAACTCAATACTTCTTATCTTTTTCCTTGTAAAAACTTTCCTTCCTTATGTAACAATTATATTTTTTCTTGATTTCTTTATTATAAGTATTTTTCATTGTCAAAGTACTTTATATCATTATGTTCTAAATCTTTCAATTTCTTTCTCTATTCTCACATCATATTGCCACTGTAAAGATATATTTTTTTAATTTTTCCTTAAATATCATCCACCATTCAGACCAATTTTATAAAATGTTCTCATAATAATATATTTCCATAACTGTATTACAAATCTCTTTCTTTCTTCATTCCATGCTTTCTCCTTTATCCTTTTTATTCCTTTGCCTATTTTTATATATTACTTGTTTTCTTTTTTCCTTTACCATATTGCAAGATGATCAGAAAGTCCTGTTTCAACTACCCCATTTTCTCCTATATCTAAACCTTGTGATACAATAAAATAATCTATTTCAGTTCTTTTGTAAGTCCATGAATTTTTGTCCCAAAGTTTTAACTTACCACATCTTATAATATCTAATATTTTTTTCTTATATCATTTCCTTTCTTTTTACACTTGTCTTTTAAATCACAGTTAAAATCTCCTGTCATTATAAAATTCATATTTATCTCTAGATAGGCTAAAATCTGATGAAATAAGCTTTCCTTTTCTTTATAGTTAGTATATGCATATAATGTTAACTACATATACCTGTTCTTTCAATTTTAAATCTACATCTACAGTTGTTCATATTCCCAACTTTGCTAAAGTTACATTTAATATCTTTACTGTATATCTGCAGAATATGGCTATTCTAGAACATCTCATTCCCCAAATTAAAAATTATCTTTCCTCCCATAGTTTCGCTGTCTGTAATATCTCATTTGTTAAAAATCTTGTGTCTTCTAATATAATTACATCTACATCACATGCATTACACCACTGCAAAATTCCTATTCTTCTTACTATATTCTTAATACTATTCACATTTACAGAAAGCACTGTAAATTTTCCATTTTCCCTTAGGTTCATGGTTCCATAGGTTCATAGCTATTTACTAGGCTAGCTTTCTTAACAGGCCATTGTAAGCCTAACCAATTTTCTTCCCAAAGATGAGAATCAAACACTGTACCTTGTGTTTGTGAGCCAACCACCTTAACTATTATACCAAGCCCTAATCATTAGCTGTATATATTCTTTTTCATCCACTTCTTTTCTTATATTCTTTTCTATATATCCCTTTAAATTTTCTTTTTTGTTGTATTTTACTCTTTTACCTTTAACATTCTTTTTTCCCCTTTTACTACCTACCCATTTATGTCTTCCTTGTCACTTATTTCTGAACCTTCTTCTACATCCTCATTATTATTGTTTTTCTTATCTAATTTTTCTTCTGTTTTCATTTGTCATGGTAACTTTTCAAATGTCCTTCTTTTCCAATGCAAAAAAAAAACATGTTTTGGGTTGCCCTCAGTATTATGCAACAACCCCTACATATTCATCATGCATGGTATATATATATATATATATATATATATATATATATATATATATATATATATATATATATATATATATCAGATTTTTTCTCTTTCTGTTTTTAACACAATATCACAGTCCCAGGCTCCAGTCTGTTATCTTGAACTTTTGGAATGCTCAGTACTTCTTGACATAAAACTTTCAAACACCCTTTCAAAGTTTTTCTTTCTACCTCTGTTTGAAATTGTACATGAATCTTCTCTTTTGTTTCCATGTTAACTACATAAAGACTCCATAAGTTACAGTCTTTCTTTTTTTTCATATTCTAAAAAAAAATTCTCCATTCAAAAAAGTCTCACATATAATACCACAAAAGTACAGTTGTGTACACTTACCATAAATGTAGATGTTTGAGTGTATTCACTGTTGCAGTCATTACATTTGGGTAATCTGCTGGCAGGTTGCCCTCAGTCGGCCACAAAGTCTTGGGTCCTGCATTGGTTGCTGTCTCCTCTTCCATGATGTCAGGTCGTAAGGGGTATAAAACATGCAGCCAATGCCATTTTAATCAGTTTTTCTTGCCCCAGATGTCAGGTGCCTCCCAAATGGGGAGCAAAAAAAAAATATATATATATATATATATATATATATATATATATATATATATATATATATATACATGTATTTTAGAACACAAAATATTTACCTCCAACTACAAGCAAATAGACCACAAAGACTTTTGAGCATAGTGAAGGAAAGAAGAGGTATAATAATAAAGAAAGGGGGCTGGCAAGGGGGTAACCTGAACTGCAACAGTGAATACACTTGAACATCTACATTTATGGTAAGTGTACACAACTGTACTATGTTCTTCATGTTTCACTGTTGCAGTCATTACATTTGGGTAGAATCCCAAAGCTATGGCTGGGAGGATGGAATTATACAGCATTAGGAGCAGAGCAACTATAAGGTAAATGGTAATGTTTTGTGAACGTATGAACTGAGCTCCAGGTAGCAGCTTCTAGAATGTCTCTGGTAGGAACCCCTCTGAGAAAGTCTGCAGAAGTAGATGCAGCCTTGGTGGAATGGGATCTGATCCCCTTGGGGACAGGTTTACCATGGTGCATGTAGCAGAAACGAATACAATGGCTTATCCATTTTGAAATAGTCTGCTTTGATATAGCCTTCCCCTCTGTCCCTGTAGCAAATACCACCAGTAGCTGCTTAGACTTTCTTAGAGATTTTGTCCTGTTTAAGTAGAATCTTAGTTATCTGTGTACATCCAAAGAATGCAGAATCCACTCCCCCTTGTTCTGCGGATTTGGGAAAAAAGTTGGTAGATGAATGGTCTGGTTAAGAGCCACACTGGATACCACCTTAGGCATAAAAGAAGGATTGGTCCTGAGGGCCACCCTGTCCAGATAAATGATAATGAAAGGCTCCACTGCCAATAGAGCCCATCGTTCTGAAATCCTTCTAGCTGACGTGACTGCTAAAAGAAAGGCTGTCTTCCAAGAAATAAATTTCATGTCTGCAGTAGCAGCTGGTTCAAAAGGAGGTAGGGTGAGTTTTTCCAGCACAAAACTGAGGTCCCATGCAGGAGTCGGTGCTCTCCTGGGAGGTCTCAAATATTTGGCCCCTCTGAGGTACTACTTCAGCAGGGGATGAGAAAAGAGAGGAGGCTCTGTGTTGTAATGAGCCGAGATGACAGAGGCATGGATTTTTATAAAAGAAAAAGATAAGCCCTTGTGAAGCATCTCAGTTAAGTATTGCAAAATCTGAGGAATATTGGGCATTGCTGTGTTTATTCCTTGTGCTTGGTTCTAGGCACAGAATCTCTTCCATTTGTCAGCATAAGATTTCCTAGTACTAGGCTTTCTAGCCTCCAAAATGACATCCATCACAGGTTTACTGAGAGATGTGATTGATGAAATTAGTTGATTAGCCATACTGCAAGATTCAGAGTTTGGAGCTGAGTGTGCAGAATTTGATAGTTCTGCTGAGACAATAGATGAGATGTCTGAGGCAAGTACCATGGAGGAAGGTGTGACATATTCCTTAGAAGCAGGTACCAGTGTTGGCAAGGCCAGTCCAGAGCAATCAGAATCATTTTTGTTTTTTCCTGTCTGACTTTAGGTAAAATCTTGGAGAGCAGAGGCAGAGGGGGAAAGGCATAGACTGATAGGTTTTTCCAGCTGAAGGATAGAGCATCCACTTTCCAAGCTTTTTTGTGATGAGTTCTTGTGCAGAATCTGTCCAACTGGTAGTTTTGGAGAGAGGCAAACAGATCTATGTCTGAGCACCCCCATTTTTGTGTCAACATGCTGAAGATTTGTGGATCCAGTTTCCATTCGTGTGGGTCCATAAGATTTCTGCTTAGGGCATCTGCCAGAGTACTTTGCTTTCTTGGCAGGAATTGAGCTTGTAGATGTATTTGGTAAGTCAAGGCTGTGTTCCACAAGGTCATGGCTAGTCTGCAAAGGGGGTAGGAGTGGGTACCCCCTTGCTTGTTTATGTACTACATAACTGTGGAGTTGTCTGTCTTTATCAGTAGTTGTCCTGGATGAAGGAAGTCCTTGAAGGTTGTCTGAGCATTCTGTACAGCTAGCATTTCTTTCTGGTTGATATGTAGGTGCATTTGATTTGGGCTCCATTCACCCTGAATGCATCTCCCTGCCAGATGGGCCCCCCCAAGCATAGTCTGATGTGCCTGTAGTCAGGGTTTGGGTGGCAGGAGGTAGAATGAATGACAGTCCCTTGTTTTGGTGACAGGCTTCTGCCCACCAAAGGAACTCTTGTTGCAGGCAAGGAATGAGAGGAATCATTGTTTCCAGGCTGTGACAATGTTGACTCCATAAGCTTTTTAGGTACCGTTGAAGTTTCCTCATATGCAGTCTTGCATATGGAATTAGTAGAATGCATGATGTCATGAACCCCAAAGCCTGCAGAATTTGTCTTGCAGACAGCTGGGTTTTTGTGGCCACTTGTTTGAAGTATGTTATCAATTGAATTTTTTTTGTCTGGCGTGAGGTAAGCCATCTGTGCAGTTGTATTCAAGCTTGCACCCAGGAATGTACCAGGGTACCAGTTGTGATTTCTTTTCATTTATGGTGTACCCTAGGCATGTTAGAAGCCTTTTTACAAATGCCAGATGTTGTAGAAGAGTGTCCCCGTCCTCTGCCTGAATTAGACAATCATCCAGATTAGGATAAATTTGAATGTTTCTTTGTCTGCAGAATGCAATTAGTGGTCCCAGGCACTTTGTGAAGACCCTGGGCACAGTAGATAAACCAAAGGGCAGTGCAGAGAACTGGTAATGCAAATCGCTTGCTTTGAAGCGGAGGTGTCTTCTGCAGGATTCCCTGATTGGGATATGCAAGTAAGTCTCTTTGAAGTCTAGAGTTACCAACCAGGCATTCTAGCCTAGCATAGGCAGTAGCTGTTGTAGAGTCAGCATCTTGAATTTTGGAATGTCCAGGAAAGTATTTAGAATGGATAAGTCCAGAATTGGACGTCATTATTTGTCTTTTCTGGGTACCAGTAAAAGTTTTGAATAAAAACCTTGTCCTTTTTCCTTTTCTGGTACTGGTTAAATAGCTCCTATATCCATGAGGGACATGACTTGTTTCTGGGCCTCTGCCCACTGATTTGGGGGTGGGTCTGGCTATCCGTTTGGAATTGGCAATGTGTAGAAATTAAATCTGCACCCCTGGGATACTATATTTAAGACCCACTTGTCCTGGGTAATTAGATGCCAATTTTGAGCATGAAGTGCTAGTTTTCTCCCCAAAGGGCCTGCCAAAAGATAAGTGCTTGGAAATGGCAGAGGAAAGTCAGTGAGACTGTTTACCGTAGGGTGGTGCTTTACTACTTCCTGATTTCGAGGTGGAGGCACCCCATTGTTTTGTTCTGTAAGATCCTTGTGACTGAAACCTGGAGCCTTTGGAGTGTCTGGGTTTGACCGTGGCTGCACTTGCAAGAAATCTTTTACAGTTTGCATAGATTTAGCTTTGTCTTCCATCTTTTTAAAAACTTCTTCTGCTTTATTATCAAACAGACTGTCCTGCTGTAAAGGAGCTTCCAACAATTTAGCTTTAACATGATCAGGCTGATTTTGATCCTTGAGCCAAGCATACCTTCTTATCACAGATCTGCAAGAGGCCTCCAAGGAATCAAAACCACATTGCAAAGTATGCTTTCCAACTTGTGCAGCTAAATGCAATAAATTCTGTAACTCTTTATTTTCCACACAATCAGAAGTCAACATAATTTTCTGTTTCAGTAAGCCCATGACATGCTGTTGATATTTAAGCATATGAAATTGACAGTTTAAAGCCTTGATAGCCAGGGTTGCAGACGTATAAACCTTCTATCCAGCGCCCTGGAGTCTCTATCAGAAGGGGTAGGATTTTTAGCTGTAGAGGCCTTAACTTCCTTGGGACCCTGAGAAATAGTTTCAGGGTCAGCAGTAGGATTTTTGAAAAGAAACTTGTGGGAGTCAGGAACCCTGTAATACCTGTCTGGCTTACTATGAGCTGGAGGCAGGGAATCAGGAGCCATGCAGGAGTCTGAGAAAACATCATCAACAATTCTAAAATAGGATGTATAGCCAAAGGCCTATGCTGAGGAAGAAGAAGAAAATCCCTAAGCCTCTTTTTGGATTCTGAAACGTCCTGCTCTCCCAATGAAAATGTTCCCTTAAGGTATGCAAAGTCTCTCCAAAAGAAAAATCTTCAGGAGGAGAAGCAGAAGGGATAGATTCTTCTGCATCAGAGTCCTCATAAGGGGGGATAGAAAATTCCTTATCAGAAGAGGAATCAGAAGAAATGGAAACCTGATCTGAAGATTCATAATCAGAGCCTTGTCTAGGTCTCTTAGCAGGAGGGGGTTGGGAACCCCTGATCAAGGTAATTAAATCCTCAGCCATTTTGATCATTTGTTTTTTTGGCATAGCAGCCTGAGCACGTGGCTCATGAGTCAGTTTCTTAGACATAGTAGTTGGTTTTGGCCTTGTTTTTGATGATGGCATTGGTATAATATACAACTCTTTAGGCCTGAAAACACCCTAAGAAGCCGGTGCCTGCTCAGCGGCTCTGGACCCATCCAAGGGAGAGACATCTATGGGTTCAATACTTGAAGAATCTCGTGGTATACCGGACTCTGAATGGGTCTCGGTAGAGGCCTGCAACTCAAAAGTAGCAGGCATCAGGTGCTATGAAAGCGCCTCACTGAGTACCGGTGAACCGGCGACTGGCTTAGAAGAAGCTTTGTCATCGGTTTTGGACCTTGACGGTCTGTCTCTGTCTTTTTTTTTGCGTTTTTTGTGAATTCCAGTAGTCGGAATGTTAACCAATGACATTTCAGGGTAGTTAAATCTTGAACCAAAGTATTTAGAAGCAAAAATATACCGACACATAATAGTGGATTGGTTAAATTTAGCACAAAACTGACAGCAAGGCACATTGTGGTCAGGGCCTAGGCAAGGAATACAGTACAAATGAAAATCCTTATGAAGTATTTGCTTCCCACAAGTAATACAATTATTAACTTTTACTGACATCGGTAAGGAGTAAGAAAACTTTTCCCCAATGGGGTACTTAGCTTTAGTTTGAAGACTTTGGTTCTGAAACTCGAAAACGAAAATTTCAGGAGTCGGCCGACCGGCACTTGCGAACTGCTTCTGCTTCGGGCACCGCGCGGCAAGAAAGACTGATTAAAATGGCATCAGCTACATGTTTTTTACCCCTGACGACCTGACATCATGGAAGAGGAGACAGCAACCGACACAGGACCCAAGACTTTGTTATTCAGGCCAACTGAGGGCAACCTGCCAGCAGATTACCCAAATGTAATGACTGCAGCAGTGAAACACAAAGAACATCTGTCTCTTTATTAATAAGAATAGATGCTCTTACCTGATGTGCTTTTACACCCGAAGGAGCTATTAAATCATTTCATACCTGTCCATTTCATTGTCTTCTTTACTGTGAATCATTACCATGTACTTGCATTTTTCATTTGCTTCTGCCTTCTTTTCTGCTACTCCACTTTTGCCTTCTTTTACTTTCTAAGCATATGTTTTCTTTTCCATCTCACCACTATTCGTCAGTATTGTCTCTGTATCCTCCTTCTGTATTTTCTCCATAATGTCCCCCCAAGAATCATCCCCTTCATTTTCTGACTCACTGTGCATCAACATTTCTTTAGGTAAATCTTCCTGCAACCCTCCTGACTGGAGGGTTGTAATTAAAGATCCATCGGGTTTCTGTAAAATATTTCCTCAGAATCCTGCACACATTCTCTGGTCTTAACATTTGCTCTCTCATTCATTTCTTTTACTACTCCATCACCACCTTCTCTCTTCATCTGCCTCCCTGTTTCTCCAGGCCACCTCTGTGCTTGGAATGGAAACAGATGTGCTCTTCCAAAATAGTTACCACTCACAACAATGACAAGTAGGAGAAATTTCCTGACGTCCTTTCCAAATTTCCCACCTTGGATTTGTCTTGAAATGAGTCTATTAGCCTAGTGGACTAACTTAGTCAACAAAGGATTGTTAAATACATAAACAAATAATCATCTCCTCTTGGAAGCTTTTCCACATATGTAATTGCATGCTGGAGAAATTTCTGAATGTTTGAATTTGGAGGATTAATGTGCTTGTCCTATTTAAATATATTTTAATTGCTGAGGTCTATTTTTAATAGTAGAGGTATGGCATGGGTATTATATTTAACACTGTTTCCATTTCACATACAAAAGTTCAGTTAGTGTTATACAATGTACATCAGTGACAGCATGATCTGCCAAGTATATAACATTCGTATTTACTGTTACTGCTGTGTTGTATAATATGTCTTGCAGCTCAGTTCTGGTTTTCCATCACTTAATATCAATTCAGCACTGAAATAAAAATATATATATATATTAATGAAATAACAGCTCAATGGCTAATATCTGATTAAGGCCACACACATAAGGGAAAAAAACTCTGACATGGCAATGGTACATGGCCTATCCAGCAGCAGATATCCAGGAAATCATTACTGTGTTCGGACTATCTTGGGTTTCTTTTGGGTACTTAGTTTTTCACCCAGGTCATGCTCTACTTCATTGGTTATTAAAACATTATTGTGTTTGAATTTGTGTACTCAGAAGAAAGGGAAAGAGATAGAAAGAAAGACAGTTAGAAAAAGGGTGACAAAGAGACAAACTGAAGACATTTGTCTGAATGGCTTAAACTGCAACCAAGGAACAAAAATATTCTACAAAGGCAGCACTAAGAATTAAATAAAATAAGATACATTTTAGAACGAGGTGCCAGTTTAGGAGTCGCATGGAAAAAATGGAAAAACAGTATAATATTCCTAAAACAGCCTTTCAATTAGGGTTGCAATCCATGTGTTAAGTGCACATACTTCAGAACTTAAATTCATATACTTTTAGGTTTACAGAAAATGCACAGGCAGTTACAGGATGGCTTCAGCAATATGTTATCATTTTCTAAACAGTACAGAGACAGAAGAAGAAAAAGGGAAGACAGTCTTGTTTAGCAATAATTTATAATGTGCACATGCATTTTGTATTTGCTAATGTCTTAATAAATTTACACACTTTCAGCTGCCTGACTGGTCCTACATATTTGCTCTGATTTTCTAAACAAATAAAAAAGTACAAGTGTTTCAGATAATATTTTGACTTATTCTGTACTTTTCTGCTGGACTTCATTATTTTGCCTATTATTTAAAATTGCATTCTGCTAATGTCTTATTACCTAAATAAAATAAACTAATGTCTCATTACCTAAACACAATAATACTAGTAATTTACTTTTTTTTTCTTTTTCTCAGTGATCTTGAACTAAATAGAATATGCATATATCTCTCTAAAAGTGCCATTTGATAAGCATACTAACAAAAAATTGTCTTGCAGGTAAGAAAAAATAGTCAATATCCGTTCATTGTATCAGATGTCAGATACCATGTTCAATGCCAAGAACAGAATGTACCAGAAATGTATGTCCCAGCCTGATAACTTACATGTATTCCAAGCTTGGAAGTAAACTTAACGTACACAAAGGTTAGCAGCATTAATGAAATAAAGGCAAATTTATTACTGTTCAGTGTGAACAAATAAAAAATCTTTTCAATGTAAGTTGTTTAATTACTCAGTAAATAATAACAATGATAAAAAAGATGCTAAAAGTACTATTTGTTATGCTCCACATTTACAATGTAATATTATTGCTGTCTGGAAGAAATCAATTACTGCAGTTTTTTTTTTTCCTGAAACAATACCTTGTACTCTTGGATGATTCCATTTTGGTGATCGAGAGGTGGAGGGTCCCATGAGATGCTAATGCTTGTGCTATTGTGACTTCCAACCGTCACGACGGTTACAGACTGTGGAGGGGCACTTGGAGCTGCACCAGATAAAATGCATAAAAGGAATAAAGTTATTAATCCAGCTGCTGGACCGTTAATTTTGCTTAAATAGTAAAATTGCAAGCACTGAATGAGCAAAAGGCAATATCCCTCTAGGCCTAAATATGCATATATTTTTTAAGAACTGACACTTTTGAAAAATGTCTTTTACAGAGAGGAACTGAAATGAACAGCAATGTGAGGGGTATCAAACTACCGAATCAATAAAGGTATTAGAAATCTTCTTGATTTTCTTGCAAATGTTCTATAAAGTTATGTTTGACATATATTTTTTGCCTACATTACTATTTCTAGTGCCATGTAAAAGCAGCCAAATGTATTAGAACATTATTTATGTTATGATTTCAGTGGATTTTTCTCTATAGTACTAGTACAATATTTCACTTTTTCTGTACTAGGAAAAGAAAAAAAATCCTGTGGTATCAATTAAAGAATAAGTCATTCTTATTTCCCCATGCAAGCAATTTTCCATGTTTTCTCCCAGTGCTCATTTAATGGTTCATGCCTGTATAAAACAGACATAACATATTTAAACTGCTAAGCCAAACAAATATTTGTATATAAAAATATGCAGGTAGTGCTTTAAAGAATGCACCCCCATACTTAATGATGCTTATTTCAGTGGCAAAATTATAGGAATAAAGATCATACGATGAAAGGAAAACATGTCATTCCTACTTAGAAAGAAAATATTTCACAGTGAAATTATATTGCTAAATTCAGCATAACACACAAACACATTTATGACAAGAACAGGTACATACAGATATGTATTTGACAGAAAACAACTCATAAAATTAACTGCTCTGTGAACTACAAATTATGTAAAACTTGCTCTTTGCTGTATTCATTCAAACAGATGTTGCTGTCCTGAAATAAAACAAACCTTGTAACAGACTATTCTAGTTTTAATTAAGATTCAGCTTAAACTAATGTTTTTTCACTATGAAAACCAAGGACCTAAATCATAAGAACTGTACAGATTGTCTCAAAGACTTTCCCTCTTCTCAGTATCATATAGGCTATTGAGAAGTGACCTCAGCCTTGCATACAGAACTTCACTAAACTCTATTCTGTCAGAACTATTACACATTCACAAGTCTAGTGGCATCATAAACACTTCTTCAAGGAATCTCAATCTCTTTTGCAAAATAAACAGAACACATTGGAGGAACAGGCTTGCATCATAGCGAATATCCTTTTTATGGAACTGTGTTCCACTCCACAGAAAGCATAATTTGAACAAATGAATGGGAAGCCACAGATTCAGCAAACAAGTGGACCATGGATTGCAGTAAAGTAAGGCTCATGTTTTTTTCTCTGATGAAGTCTTTTTTGGGACGAAAATGTAACTATTTGTGGAGTGTTTATGTGTTTTGTACCTTACTGTCTTGCTTTATGATTACTTGGATTCCAAATAATAAATTCACTTCTTTGCACTGGTTGAGTGCTGGTTTTCCTTCCTTGGTGTCCAATTTTTCATTTTGGTGTTTTTTACTTTTTTTGGGCGGGGGGCACCTTCCTGTTTTGTTGTGCTCAATTAGAATAACTCAGAAAACAAAAAGTAAAACTCAGGCTTAGAAACTCAAACAGTAACTTTTTAATGTGCAAAGCAAACTTTTGGGATATAACCCTTCTTCAGTGCAAAAGCCATAAATTCACTCCCACTTTAGCACCTCTGTACCTCATGGATAGGGGAAATATGTAAATGTCACACCATATCTTTGTTAGGACTATCTCTGGGTTATTTGTATGAAAAATATAACGGGAAAAAACTAACATGGGAATGTAAGGCTAGGCTTCTTAAAATCCTCACAGATTGATACATGTATCTATGGACATATGAACCTATAAATGTTTATGAATTTCATGTTTGGGTTTTTTGGCATATTCAAACTTTATTATTTTGCCACAATAACTGGATGGTTATTGCATTATAAAATTATTTGTTTTCCTAAACAGCCAGTCTGCTAAGTCTTTCCTATGAGAGAGATTATTAACAGCAAATGGATGGCAGTAAGGAAACCTCCTACTTTACTTTCCTCCCTTGTTGCAGGCATGAAGTCCAAGCCAGTGGTTAACCAGAATAAATAATACTGATGTGTTGTGGACAGAATTTGATTTTACTTATATTTAAGAGATGGTGTCATTATGTATCTGTCTATTGACTGATGTATTAATCAGGGTAAAACACAGATCAGCAGGGATATTAAGCCTATGATGACTGTCTGGTAAATGACTCACTGAGGGCCACAAAGTAGGCAAATGAAGGGTGAGGGAATCAATCCCTGAATGCAGAACAAAGTTTGTTAACAGCTCATAGCGCCAGTCCTCTACACTAACTGCCAGACTGTTATATCCTTCACAAACACTCTGTGAGGATTGTGTTAAAGAAAGAAATGCATTCTGTTCATACCAGCTCACTGAAGGAGGAATGACTTTTCTCTGAGGTGCAATGATTTTTGAGTTGATTACATCAGCAAAGTAGGTACAGGAAGGCAAACCTCTTTCCGTGAGAATGCAGATGTATTATATTATCATAGTGTCCTGGCAGAATGCTAGGGTAGTTTCATAAATGAACACTTCATGCCTAGCCATGTTTCCCAATAAAATCTGAGATATTGGCTCCCAAGGGAATTGTGTGGGGGGTGTATATATTTGGGCATGGATGGCCAAGTATTTACAAGCTCTTTCTTTCTAGTAGAGACATAGGTGCCACACAAGAGGTAAATTTAGAGTTCCCCATCCACTGATCCACGTTTTGCTTGAATAGGTGCATGGATGAACTTTGCTTCACATGAATGGGAAGCCTGTTCCAGAGAAGGGGGGAACCTCTGCGGCACATACCCTTATAGCATGTCCTATTTATGTTGCAAGCAAGGTTTAGTTTTATGGATCATGTGTTCATGATGTTGTTTGTTTTACAGATGTATAAAAGGTCCATCAGGGCAGGATCAGTGGATGCTTTGCAGGCCTGGCAAAGGTCACCTCAGCAAACTGTAAAAGGTCAAATATAAGGACAAAGCTTTGATGTAGCCACACAGTACGTTTTGTAAGGAATTTCTGAGGATGTTCCAGTGGTTGCATATGCACAACCAGGTACATACTGAAGGGGACATTGTACCAATTGCTGGGCTAGAATATAATGGAACAATGAAAATTCTGGATCTAGATGTCATACCCATGATTAGAAGTTGTACAGCATAGAATAATTTCCTGAGTAAAGTAGACACATGATGGGCAATTGCCAAATCACTGTCCATATGCATTCCCAAATCCTTCACTGCAGAGTCCACTCTTAGGGTTGTCTTTCAAATATTCTAGTCAACTGGGGTGGCCATCTTTCTGAAAGATACTATGATGTACTTTTTGGCATTCAGTCTCAGACCATGATTCTGGCACCAGTTATTAGTCTGTGTCAGGCCTTCTTGGAGGATATTTATGTTTTGTGGAATTCAACAACTTCACCCAATCTGCAGTCTTCTGCAGACTTGGCCATCCAGATTTCCTTGACGTTAGTCTTAATATCAGAAAAGTAGATGCCCTGCACACAGCCCTGAAGAACCCTACTTGTAACTGACCTTTCTGTGGAGGAATACTTCCCTATTTTAACTACCAGCTGGCTATCTAGAGGGTGATATAGGCATTTATACCTAGTTTATTGAGATATATTTTTTTTACAATGCCACAGCAGGGTATTGTGTCAAATACCTTAGTCAGGTCATAGTTAGCAGTATACACCATTTTGGTCTTATCCATTGCTTTGGTGATATTCTCAAGAATTCCACCAGGTTCAGTAGGCCAAACAGCTGATACAGAACCTGCAAGACAGTCCTACAATTCATATTCTGTGGACTTTTCACTTGTGAGTTTACAGGATGACTTCAACTGTTTACGTTACATATTTTTTAAATATAAATCATTACTGCTTAGCATTTTACTATGTTACTGGCAGTGATATCCAGAATCTGATGTGGGACTGCTTTTTAATATGAATATAAAGTCATATTATGACTATTCCATGATAGATGTCAGGATATGAATCATTGCTTCCAAGCATTAGATTACTGCAGCAATAAAAGAACACTTTACCTTCCCAGATTCATTTTTGTAAGCACACAGGAAAATTCTTCTTCTTTTATTCTACCACTTTTTGTGATTCTCTTGCAGTAACAGAACCTTTACAGTTTTATTAATGATATAGTTCAAATCCCAGCTTTGTCACTTGCCTGAACTTTAAAAACTATTGGCAATTTCATTTGAAAAAATAGCTCACAGTGCAGTACAAAGCCTGGCATACGTAAATAGTTTTTTCAGGTTATGTAAACTGCACTGAATTTACCAGAGTAAATATTTTTTCATTAAGCTTATTATGCTTTGGTTTTAAAGAAGCATTGTGAAAATTAACAGCTTAGAATAATACTGTTAGTTTTGCTCTGCCTAAATCTTCAGTACCTCTGAGCATTTTCCGTTTAGAGTAATTAACTCTCCTAAGTGCAGTAGTGGTGTGCCCGCACTATGACCAATTTGAAAGGATAGTAAATGAAAAGTTACTTCTACTGGTAATCTGACATGAAGCTGCAGCTGATGCAAGTCTACCTGAACAGGAGTTAATCTATTGTGCAATGCTCACTTAAATGATTATTTCAGAAACATCTGAGCATTGTGAGCTGATACAGTAAACAAACTTGCCTACTTTTAATGATAACAGATGCACAGATTCATCCCAGTTATTGCACTTTTTCATATGGTTTCCCTGTTCCCTTTCATTTGAAACTGGCTAAGCAGAAATGTATCACTTATTTCTAATGACAGAATCTGTAAAACCCATGAAAATGAAATCATTTTTTAACTTATGTGTCCAGATAGAGATTATTTACTGTTGTATTCCTTAAGTGAGACAAAATAAATTCATTTGGGAGATACACAACTGTTGTGTGACTATTCTTTGACCCTTAATTCCACAGCATGAAAGAAACTAATGAGCTAGGGAGGGTGTAATCAATAATGAGACACTTCTGTAAACAGGGACAATGTAGTTATATAAGGGACATATTTTGCATTCGCATACATATACGATGAGCAATTAGTATTTGTACAATAAGTTGTGAGAAGATATTTAAAGTATTTTAAGCATTGCCTTAAGTTTTTTTTTTTAAGACATGAGATAAAAAAATTATGAAAATGTTATTTTAATATCACTTATATATATATGTATATATATATATATATATATATATATATATATATATATATATATATATATATATATATATATAAAATATATAAATGTGAGAGTAAAGCTTGTTAATAAGACTTTTTTGGGTTCCTGTTCAGCACTACCTCCCAAACAACAACATATAGCAAAATGTATTGCCTGAAGTTGTGCTTTCATCTCTGAATTTTACAGAGAAGTGATTTTTTTTTGGCTAGGCTTATATAGGCCCTAAGGCCGATAGCCTAGTACATACCTATAAACCTATATTCACCATGGGGATCACTGCTGTGGCTCTGTTCAACAGGAGCACAGGAAAATAATTTTCTTGGGTGGCGAAAGCCAGGGAACCTCGTTTGGCTAGACTTATAAAGGCCCTAGGGCTGATAGTCTAGTACATATCTATGAACCTATATTAAGACCTAAATTTGACCAAGACCAGGTTTATGTGGTACTACATTTTTTAATTTTAAAATTTTTCAACAACTCATTAATGGGGACTTGCTTTGCCCTTCACTGACCATATGTACTGCTCAGTTTTTTTACCTCAGAAATATAGACAAATATTTTGCTATTGTAGAAATTGTGTTAATTAAACTCTTTCCATCTTGCCCGAGTTGGCTCTGGTACACTATAAAGTGACCTTAGTCTATAATTTAATTTGACTCATATTTTTAGATAAATGCAATCAATCAGATTTTTTTTTTTACCTAGTTAATCTTCATATACTTTTAGGTTGGAGTCGAGAAGCTGTTAAAATTCTGCATCCTGGCATCTATTTTTTCTCTCATTTCAGTACTATCAAAGTAAAAAATCCTGTACCAAGAATAGTCAAACTCTACAATCCTTCTGATTTTAAGCCTTTTTCAATCCTTTTCAAACTCAGTAAACATTGAAAAAAGTAGTACATAACCAACTAGTAGACTACATACATATAGCCCCTTAGCTGACGCCATTATGATCATGGCCTGTCTGAATCACAACTGCCCTCTCTGCGTTAATGAATGACAAACTTCCCAACATAAACAAATGTCTGCTCACAGCAACACTACTGACCTGACAAAAGCATTCTGCTTGGTTAACCAGAATCTGCACACTGTTACCCTTTTATTCAGTTTACTTTGACATCCTCTGATGGTATTATACATTTTTAGTCGAAACTGGAGCATTACCTTCCTATCCTTCAAATCTACCTAAAGGAATTCCTCAATGATCCATATTTTCACCTCTACTGTTCTCTCTACTCAGTATCAAATTATTGTTAGAACACCATCAATTTCCCTTGATTCTGAACACCGATGGGAATGCTCTTCACTGGCCATAACGATAGTACCATCAAAATTCAATTTAAGTGAGAAACGATTGCAATCAAAGTGGCTAAAGTCCATGCAGTTTTTGTATACCTGAACTACACCAGAATGACAATTCTTCTGCTTCATACTGAATGTACTGAAGATAACACTCATAAATCACACTTGTAGAACAGGCAGATTTCCCAATTACTGTCTCCAGCTGCTAGTGGAGTCATTGAGAAAGATATTCTGGAAGTGTAAACAGAAGATGGACTACTTACTATAATCACTACTTTAAAAAAAAAAAAAAAAAAAACAGGCAACTTCAGGCAAAATATGTCAGCAATTTATAGCCCCTTCTCTCAAAAGAATGAAAACATTACACAATATTAATATGTTTTATTCACTCATTGTCTAATAAAGGTCTGAACTGCTACTTGGTTCACTCGTTTTCAGACTTCTAAAGCTTAATTCATTTTCTGTTCCTAGTAGGAAGATTTCTATCAGCAATTCACTGTCAATCCTCAGATTCCACTTATCTTCAAACGTCTCTTAACAAATTTCCAAAAAAGCAATCATTGCTTTTTGTTTCTTGGCCCAAGACTGTGAAAATATATCACACTATCTATTACAAAGAGAAAATTCACCTCTTACAGAAACATTATTTAAATATTTCAAGCTTGAGTATTCTACTTAGTTTATAAATTGCAAAAAAAAAAAACTACACAGAATTTTCATTTATTTATGTTTCAAATCACAGACCAATATTTCTTTTACTTTGCATATAGACACATTTATGTATCTATGTCACTCGATGAGTTGACAACTGGCTTACTGACAGAACCCACACTGTAAAAGTAGCCGACTCCAATCCAGCTCTAGACAAGTGACAAGTGGAGTACCTCAGGGTTCAGTCTTGGGACCGCTCTTATTTGGCATCTACTTCTCTGAAGTACAGGCCAACATTGAAGAACTCTGGCTAACAAAGTTCGCAGATGATTGCAAACTGGGAGCCATTATTGAATCCATAAATGATGTGGATATTCTACAAAAGGGCCTTACAGAAACAGATGCTTGGTGCCAGAGCCATGGGCTCAAGCTCAATGCCAAGAAGTGTACAGTTATCCCCTTTGGGAAAAATTATGTACCCATGAATTACCACATAGGTGGCAATACACTAAATACTGAAAGTGCGATAAGAGACTTAGGAACACAGGTGGACAGTGGTCTCATCTTCGGTAACCACATCACCACAACAGTCGGGAAATCCTTCTATTTGGAACACCTCATCACTAAGGGCTTTTCATCCAGAAAAAAGGAGGTCATTATCCCACTGTACTCATCCCTCATTAGACCCATAATAGAGTACAATGCCCCATTTGGTATGTACCTCAAAAGACATCTGCAACAACTAGAAAGACCACAGAAACACCTCACTAAAAGAATCACAGGCCTAAAGCAGATTCTCTATGCTGACCAACTAAAAAAACTCCAGCTATACTCTGTCGCATATCATCTACTCAGGGGCGATCTCTGCTTAACATACGAGGCCGTGTCAAACCCAGAACTGTTGGACACACTACACTTAAAGAAATCCCAATCCATCAGAGCCACACACTCCAGGGATCTAAACCTTGTCATCACAATGAAGAAAACATGCTGGAGGGATAGGTTCCTGACCCAGAGACTCCCCATACTCTGGAATAGACTGCCCATACATGTCAAGCAGAGCGCCTCCTTGGCCCTCTTCAAAAGTAACCTTGACAATTGGATGGGAGATAGGAAATTTACCCCAGGGATCATGTCAGTCACCCTGCTAGACAGGGGTCCAGGGAAGTAAATATTGTGGGAAGAAATAGTCAGGGAATTGTTATGGCTAGGCTTGTACAGGCCCTAGGGCCGATAGCCCAGTACCAACCTTTGAACCTATGCAATCATTCCAGTGATGACAGTTTTCTCACTTCCAGCTTTATACATGTGCTAATATTTTTAAGTACTGTAAATACTTTCTTCCCATCTTACTAAAGCTGCTAAACAATCACATGTACAGTCCCATTATTTCTTTCTTTGGGTGGTACAGTAAATCTCATTTAACTGGCACTCATGGGGATTGGTAGATGCTAGACAACTGTAGTTTCTGGTTGCTTGACAGTTGCTATTAAAAATAGGCCTGACTAATACTGCACCCTACACTGTTTGTTTGATTTGCCTTTTTCTGTGGATGGGGAGAGAGAGAATTTATTCCTATTTTCCTTTTTAAAACTCTAAAAATCTAAAGTATGTTTCTGTGGGGGGAAAACACAAAGGGCAACACATGAAAATTGTACTGTATTACTTCGATGTTTTTTTTTTTTTTTTTTTTGCAGGTTGCTTGAAAGTGCTAGTTGCTTGAGTTCCGGGTTAACTGAGAGTTTACTGTATTCAGTTTAATACCAGTTTCAACAGTATTAATACCAACCTTCTGCTGGTGTGCAAAATTATACTTTATACTCTGTTTCTCCAGACTGAGTGTGAAATAGATCCCAATGGATTTGTGCTGAAGAAGTTTAAGTAAATAACTAAATAAATAATTATGTCAGTTAGAGTGTCATTGTTCCGGAAAACGCCTTCTGCTAGTACTTCCTTCTCTGCCATTACCTGTGCCTGGCATCACCTATCGCACGTTCAATTTCATGGAAAATTACCTTATTTCTGTAAGTAACTTCACATCTCATTTCAGACACATTTGAACCTTTTGTGGACCATGCCTTCTGTATGACTGCAATTTCATTTATAACGCATTTTCTGCACTTACAGCGAGGACTGCTTTCTTACAAATCATGCTGCCAGAAGAATGCAAAATATTCCTCAACATCACATGAATTTTCTGTCTCAGAAATTAAAATTAAGTAGGAAGCTCTCTTTGATAGTGAGTTAAACTGAGTTATCTTAGAGTGCAATAATGTGAACATTGCAACAGTGAAAACATCAGAAGGTGCATAACACTTTACTTGTTTTACAACAGGTGATAACTACATTTTAAGAATATTTCCAGAATTATAAATGAATTTAAGTTTAAAATAATGGTAAATCTCAAATGGTAGTTATTAAAGTGAATTGACTACTGAAGTTGCAGAAAATGAAAGACATTTGTTGAAGTCATCCTAGATTGAATACATGAATTACTGATTCTCTTGCTCTTTGTTAAAAATAAAAAAATAAAAAGAGCATTTGTCTATTACTGGGAAGTGAATAAGGTTAACCAAAGAAAGGGAGATTTAATCAAGGAGTATGAGCCGAACACTCTGCGGACTACAGGTAAATACATGTAAAGCACTGCACTGGTTATGTCTAGGAAGTTAATATGGAAAATATTAAATAATGTAACTGTTGCAGATAAAATAATACAGCATGACTAAAAAAATAAAGACACTGATACTTTAATGAGTACTTAGCACAAAGGCATGTGTTGGATATAAGCAACTGTTTTGGTTATAGTTACATTTTTTTGTATACGGAGTTATACTTTTACTAGGTATTACCATTTGAATGCATTCTTCCTCAGTTCTGCACATGACTTGAGGCAGTAGATTTCTTTTTCAGTTTATATACAGTTTAAGAATTTAAAATTGCTATTAGCTGTAACTACTTGGAACCTGCACATTAAAACTAAGATAAACCTTAAGATTTTAATTTTACAATAAAAAAATATCATCTGGGCTCCTCCTGAGAGTGTTTTCTTAAACAAGGAAGACTATAAGAATCAGGATTCACTTTGAACAAATAAAGTGGCTGTTAAATGTGCAATGCAAAAATATATAAAATTTTTCAAAGTTTTTCCACATTTCCCTAGCTGGTGCCATCTGCAAAACAACATGCCTGTTTCTTGACAGGTCAATTATTTTCATGTTCGGCTTCTTCCCACAAATGTGCAAGAGACCAAATCGGTGCTCATCTTTTCCAGATGCAGCTGAAGTGAATTACTTTTCTTAACCCTCACAAGGCCCAGAAAGCAGAAGATGAATCAATGCTGAATGGTGACAAGTGCCTGATCTTAACAGAAAAGCCCAGATGGGGTAAAACTAATTCATATAAAGCAGCATTCTTTCTTGAAAAACTGTTCACTAGAAGTTAAGAGTTTATATGTAGCAAAGATATCTCCGTTGTATTTGTAACTGTGTGTCACAATTGAAAAAAAAAATAAAGCATTTGAACTTTATTCATTTTATCTGAAAGTGAAAACATAAAACACGCAGGGCAAAATTCTTAAACACTTCATCAAAGTTTATATCAATATTTGACAAGACTTTACTGTGTCTTCTATTAATGATATTTTCCTTTATAAAGTTTATATCAGCTTTCATTTATTTTACATTTAACAAATGTAAGATAGATAAAATCAAATGTATGCCTTTATTTCTATATATTGATGTTTCATATATGTCAAGACATCAAAAGATCTGTGCTATCTAAGATAAATCAATGGTTATATCTGTAATGTTTGTGCTCTTGTACTCTCTTTGTAGACAACACAAAGCCTGTTTGATACAACAGTGTTTTGCTTCATTATTTTGACTATTCACATATAACTTTAATCTCACTGCAGCTTACTCTACATTTCTGAAATAATAGGACCCACATGATTAATTCAAATACTTAAACATGCTACTGCATCAACATTTTTATTTACAGACAATATTACTACAACAGTACTTCAAACTATCTCATGCCTGCTCACGTCCTTTTTTTTATGCATTCGGCACTTTTCTAATAAGAGGAAGCCAATGCATAATTATGCACCATCCACTTAAATGCTGACCACTAACATCTGACAATAATGCAATGCTCAGAATATACTGTAATGAAGCTCTTCGCATTCCAGTGAGATTTCCAAAGTGAATTTCAATATGTAGACAGAAGCAGCCACTGTGCCCCACACATCACATTTCTTATGAAAGTCCCAAGAAGCTTTCTCCACCATCGGACATCCTGCATCACCATTTATACATTGACTATTTCCTTTTTATCAGTATCCAAAACCAGAAATCTGATGTCATGTTATTGGCAGATACACCTAGCAGTAAATCAGCCAATGTGTCACCTTTCAGCAATGACGTTCCAACCTTCTATCCAATGCATCATCAAATTATTATCTTGAGAATGATAATTCCTCATGTCATAAGATTCCTATAAACAGTTTTCCACACATATTTTCTGCTCAGCCTAAAAATAAAAGTAGCTGTTTACAGTTCAGCATTTGTCATTTCATATTCAGAAACTCATGGGATTGCCTCGAACGTATATGTCCTTTACTGGTTTATTTTCTTGTTTGTTTGCTTATATTTGTTAACTGGGAAGGACACTTATTCCACAAGACCATATTCAGGTTCAGCCTACAGGTAGAATTTCATTAAAAAGTAATTAAGTAAGACAATATTTGCAACTTAAGTAGAAGTCAATAAACATTTAATGAAATAAGTTGATAAATCTAGTATGAGCTAGGATGTGACACGAGTACAATCGCAGTAAATATGACAGCATGAACTAAGCTGATACAGGAATACAAACTCAATTAATAACAAGTTAACACTGATAACATGAGAAAAAACAGGTAAGCAATGAAAGAGCTAAGGTAAGGTGTCGAAGGAGGTATGCACAAAGAAATATAAGAAATGAATAAAGAATACATATGTAGCATCTTCTGTAGCTACAATTCCAAGAACTGTGAGAAGGGTCACTTGATGTCATGGAGATATGGACTTATTTAATATCCATTGTGAACATATAACATCAAATATACTGAGGACAGAACATAGAAATGAAATAGAAACAGTGATGCACAGACTGTAGGGGTGATTATCTGTAGGTGGACAAGGTATATGGGAGTAAGAGTAGAAATCATGTTTGAGGATGTGCCAAAAAAAACAAAGAATAATAGTAGAAGGTTTAAATGGAAAAGAGGATATTTAGGAAGGCTGTCAGTTCTGTTTCAATACCAGGATGATGTAGTGCCAACGCTGCAGTGTAGCATGCCGGGGCATTTCACTCCTGAGTGCGCCATCCTTTGGCTGAGATGTTAAACTGAGGGCCCATCTGTTTAAGTTGGTGGTAGCTCAGGTGGATGTCAGTGATACCATGGAACTTATCGGAAAGAGCAGGTGTCTTTACTTAGCATAACATTAAAAAAGCATTATAAACATATTTACATATCTACAAAATGTGCATCTGAACAGGAACATATATAAACATTTCTATTTCTTTTGCTATTTATCATTTTTCTTATAACATTTTCATTATTAATCTTCCATAAGAGAAGCCCAGTCCTTATACCACAACCATAATCTGATTTTTCACAACAGAGCTGCTGAAACCCATTCCCCAGTAAACAAAAGATCAATCTCTCTTTCCAAATAACACAAATTACATAAAAACCATTCTTATCTACCCTTCTCACAAATCCTTTCTTACTATTCTTATAATATTGATACATCATTCCATGGCTCTGATCAAAAATTTACCAAAACAGCAGAGGCCACCAAAGCAGACACCCAAACAACTACCACCTCACGACCCAACACATGCAACACATAGACCACACAGTCAGAGTGTCAAACAGTCACAGCCCTTAAAGCCAAACAAAATGCCAGACACACTTGTCATTGGTGATTCCATAGTCAGACACACTGACGTCCCGCTCACCAGACTGAGTAAGGAGAAGGTCACAGTAAGCTGCCTGTCGGGCGCTAGAATCCACCACATAACGCAAGCACTCAGGTCTCTCAACAGCAGGTACAAGTATGACTCAGTCATTGTCCACGCTGGTGTCAACGACCTGAGACGTACCTCCTTGGACTACATGAAAAGGGACATCGAGGAGTTCTCTGATTATGTAGCCCAGGCAGGTATGACCCTGACCTTGAGCAGTATCCTACCTTCACCTAGAATGATGCCACAATACAGTGATAAGATGATCAGCTTTAATAATTGTCTTAAATTCTGGTGTCATTCAAAGGGGATCCAATGTCTGTCTGCCTGGGTTGACATGCTGGACAAGCCACGCTGCACGGGACGGCTTGCACCTGTCACCCTGGGCTTCCGGATATTGGCAAAGGCTCTTGCCACCCCATAGTGCCTTTTAGGCAAGGCTCAAATTCTAAACCTACCACCCTAGAACACAAAAAAGGAAAAAAACTAAGGGTAATGCTGCTCAATGCCAGAAGTCTCACTCTCAAGATGCACGCACTCGAGGCCCTTCTCAATATGGAGAACATCGATGTCTGTGCTGTGACAGAAACCTGGTTCAAGGCTCCTGAGAGCACCCCAGCACTAACAGGTTTCACCTCATATCATGCGTTCCGCCCCAAAATCTGGACAACACCAAGAAAGGAGGGGTGTCCATATTCATAAAGGACACCCACACCTCAAGGTTGGTGGCAATGCACGATGCATCGGAGACCATCCAGGTGCAATTAACCATAGGCAAGACTGCTCTGCAATTTGTAGCATGTTACAGGCCACCCTCTCAAACTCAGGAACCTCACATGGCCTTCCTGAAAACATTGGAGGGGATAAATGTATCTCCAAACACCATCATACTAGGTGACTTCAACTACCCTAATATAGACTGGGAACACTACTCAAGCCCGAACACTCTAACCCAAAGATTTCTGGAGTTCATAAACTCAAATGCCATGGAACAACTAGTCACCATCCCCACAAGAGGAGAAAACATACTTGATCTCATCATCACGAACATGGGATCAAAATGTTCAACACCGGAAGTATACCCCTCACTGGTGAGATCAGATCATAAACTAATCTCGCTAGAGGTCCTCATCCCGCCCCCACCTGAAACAAAAAAGACCACAGTGAAAAACTTCTCAAAAGCCGATTTCACACTTCTAAAAACTAGTGTGGTCTCCTTTAAGGCCCCTGAGCCAGTGGTAAACATTACTCAAACCGCTGAATCACTTACAAATGCCTTCTACCAGCACCTACAGGACTGCATGGATCAGGCAATCCCAAACAAAACTAAGACTCTCTGTACCAAAGGCAAGCGTCCAGTCTGGTGGACCCCAGCCATAAACAAGCTCTACAACAAAAGGAGGAAGCTACTACAAGATAGAGCAAAATCCTTGAAAGGTAAGACACCTTTGATCATTATAAGTAAAAAACTAAGAGCTCTCATAAAATCATCCAAGGCAAATTTTGAGAGAAAAATCGCCAAGGACTCTAAAGACAATCATAAGGCCTTATTTAGCTATGTTAGAAACATAGGAGGAAACTCCCAGATATGCTCAGAATTAGTTCAAAATGATGTGAAAATTACTGAACCTACACACATTGCTAACATACTGGCTGACAGGTTCAGTGCAAACTTCTCCCCCCCCCCCACCCCCAAAAGGAGAGATATCTATTCCAGAGGATTGTAGCCCCCCAAACATCTCCAACGCCCAGGTGAGAACTGCCCTCACTAAGGCAAAAAACACAGCATCCATGGGACCGGATGGTGTCCCCGGCTGTGTGCTTCATGAACTCAACGAGGAATTAAACCCACAGCTGGGACAGCTGTTTAATCTTAGCCTCACCTCAGGATACGTACCCAAGGAGTGGCGCACGGCGACTGTGGTCCCACTTCATAAGGGCGGTGCCTCCACAGACCCTGGAAATTACCGCCCCATTAGCTTGACAAGCCTTATATGCAAAGCCATGGAGAGAATCATAATGGAACTCATAAATAAAGACATAGGGAACTTGCAGACTTTGGATCCAACCCAGTTTGGCTTTGTCAAAGGCAGATCCTGTCTCTTAAACTTGGTTGACTTTTTCGAGACAGTCACCAAGGCCATTGATGAGGGAAAGGCAGTCCATACAGCCTACCTCGACCTGGCAAAGGCCTTCACACAATACCCCACTCAGGTATCATCGAAAAACTCATCAGCTTGAATGTAAACCCATACATCACAAGATGGGTTGCAAACTGGCTAAGTGACAGAACCCACAGAGTCAGAGTTGCTGGAGCCATGTCAGACTCAAAGCCTGTCACAAGTGGTGTCCCACAGGGCTCAGTCCTGGGTCCACTCTTGTTCGGCATCTACTTTTCTGAAGTACAAGCAAACACAGGAGGGTTATGGCTGACAAAGTCTGCAGATGACTGCAAACTGGGCGCTATAGTCGAAAACACATCTGACACAGATATCCTCCAGAAGGGTCTCACAGAAACGGATAACTGGTGCCAGAGCCATGGCCTGAAGTTAAACGCCAAAAAATGCATAGTCATACCCTTCAGGAAAAACAAGGTTACCCCTAGCTACCATATAGGTGGCAATCCACTGAGCACAGAAAAAGTCATCAGGGATCTGGGGACCCAAGTTGACAGTAGCCTTTCGTTTGACACTCATGTTGCTACAGTAGTTAGGAAAACCTTCTATATCGCCCACCTGATCATGAAGGGATTCACATCTAGATCAAGGGAGGTCATCGTCCCCTGTACTCATCACTCATTAGACCTATGATTGAGTACAATGCCCCATTTGGAATGTATCTGACCAGACACCTGCTGCAGCTTGAAAGGCCCCAAAAGTTCCTCACCAAAAGGATAAAGGGTCTCAAAAATATGTCTTATGCTGCCCGACTGAAAGAACTCCAGCTCTATTCAGTCTCATACCGCTTGCTCAGAGGTGACCTGTGCCTGACATATAAGGCCATGTCAAACCCAGATTTGATGAATATGCTTCACTTCAAAAATCTAGATCCCTCAGAACCACAAGGGCGGGAGACTTAAACCTTGACACGGTTATAAATAGAACGTGCTGGAGGGACAGATTCATCACCCAGAGACTCCCTATGCTGTGGAACAAAATCCCGGTACATGTGAGGCAGAGCACCTCGCTGGCCTTGTTCAAGAGGAATCTTGACCAATGGATGGGAGATCGCAGATATACCCCAGGGATTACTTCAGTGTCACTGCTTGACAGAGGCACAGAAAAATGATAGGCATAGTTTTTATTCAAACTAAAGGGGTGGGGAAAGACACATAACTATGGGCTAGGCTTATAAATGCCCTTGGGCAGATAGCCTAGTATGAACCTATGAACCTATGAACCTATAATTGTATTCATGAAGGGGAATATGCCATATAAAAAGAAAGTTGAAAGAATGTGTTTATTTTGCAGGGAGCAGCGATGTGCAAGAGCACTGAAACTCTACAAACAGTTGTGTGAAGAAAACTTTTTTTAAAATATTAATGACATAAACAGGAAAGATATGAATATGATTATGTGTGCATATTCTAAAAAGAGGAAGAAAGAATAAGTGAGAGAGAGATATAAGAATTTACATTATATAACATGGTTTATATGGAATGAAAGAGTGAATGTAATTTAGTTTAATGGGAAATAGATTTTGGCTGATATACTGCAAACAATTAGATTATGGTAGAAGAAAGACATAGTTCAATTATGGAAGAATAACAATGAAGATTTTATAAGAAAAATACAAATAGTAAAAAATATATAACTGTATATGATATATATATATATATATATATATATATATATATATATATATATATATATATATATATATATATATATAGACAATCCGCGGTGGTACAGTGGTAATGCTGTTGTCTCACAGCAAGAGGTTCTCCCGTTCGATTCTCGGCTGGAGTGCGGGGAGTGCCTTCTGTGTGGAGTCTGCATCTCCTCCCCCTGGTGGGCATTCGAAAGACATGTGTAAATGGGCGTGCCTTCGCTGAAGGTTGAACGTCGAGCTAACACCACGGCGTTTGTGAAAATCTACTGCCAATCATTAGAGGACCAGAGTTCCGCTGTGGCAACCCCTAACCGGGAAAAAGCCGAAAGACAACAACAACAACATATACTTTTTCCTGTAAATATGTACTTTTTGTAAATATGTCCATATTTTTTTGTTGTATTAAATAAATTACCCCTAATCTTTCCGATAGGTGCTGCATGGATCTTCTACATCCACCCAAATTACCACAATCAAGTAGATGGAACCTAGGTTTAATATCTCATCCAATGATTAACATACCATTTTATATATATATATATATATATATATATATATATATATATATATATATATATATATATATATATATATATATATATACATCTATATACATATACATATACACACACACACACACACACACACATATATATATATATATTTATATATACACACATATACAGATTTACCGCATTATGTCAATGTGCCATATTATCGAAATCCATTTTGTCAACACCATAATATCGAAAGCTGACTTAGTTGAACTCCCGGAACAGCTGTAAGTAACTGCTTGGCCAGCATGTTGATTTTTGCCTCTTACTTCTACTGCAGTGCCATCTCGGTGTTAGAATAATTATTTAGGAGGGGTGTAGGTGGTGTGGAGGGTGAAGCTCGCCACGTGGGTGTGTTGTCTTTTGTTCCGGTTTATTGTTCTTCCTAGTTGGCCAAGCACTTACTTACCATTAGTTCCAAGTGGATGTTCCAAGAGGTCGGTGTTTTGTTGCTGTTGGTGTTCTCGGCTCGTTCATTTGGGTTTCGGGTAAGTGGTGATTCGGTGATGTGTAGGGGATCCATATATATAGATATATATATATATATATATATATAGGGTACAGTTGTGTACACTTACCATAAATGTAGATGTTCCAGTGCATTCACTGCTGCAGTCATTACATTTGGGTTATCTGCTTGCAGGTAGCCCTCAGTCACCCTGATTAACAAAGTCTTGGGTCCTGTGTCAGTTGCTGTCCCTTCTTCTATGACGTCAGGTCGTCAGGGGTATAAAACATGCAGCCGACACCATTACATCAGTTTTTCTTGCCCCAGATGTCAAGTGCCCCCCTAATGGGAAGCAATTAAACATAAAAGCACAAAGATATACCTCCAACAAAAAAGCAAATACACCAAAAAGGCTTTTACGCATAGTAAAGGAAAGTAGAGGTATAGCCAAAAGAAGTTAGGGGGCTGGAGGGAGGGTAACCAGGACTGCAACAGTGAATACACTCGAACATCTACATTTATGGTAAGTGTACACAACTGTACTATGTTCTTCATGTTTCACTGTTGCAGTCATTACATTTGGGTAGATTCCCAAAGCTATGGTTGGGAGGAGGAATTTAGATAGCTATTAGGCCCTGCAAGACTGCAGTGGCAAAGCCAGCTCTGGATTTAGAGAAAATTGGCAAATGATAATGTTTGGTGAAAGTATGTACAGAACTCCAGGTAGCAGCTTCTAGGATGTCCCTGGTAGGGACGTCTCTGAGAAAGGCTGTAGAGGCAGATGCAGCCCTGGTGGAGTGAGGTCTGATCTCCTGGGGGATAGGTTTTCCATGGTGCTTATAGCAGAAATGAATGCAATGGCTTATCCATTTAGAAATGGTTTGCTTTGAAATAGCCTTCCCCTCTGCCCCTGCAGCAAATGCCACCAGCAGTTGTTCAGATTTCCTTTGAGGTTTAGTCCTGTCCAAGTAGCATCTAAGTTGTCTCTGCACATATAAGGAATGCAGTATCCATTCCCCTTTATTCTGTGAATTGAGAAAGAAGGTTGGCAAATGAATGGACTGATTAAGAGCCACACTGGATGCCACCTTGGGCATGAAGGATGGATTGGTTCTGAGGGACACCCTGTCCGCATGAAAGATGATGAAAGGCTCCACTGTCATAAGGGCCTGTAATTCAGATACTCTTCTAGCTGAAGTGATTGCTAAAAAGGAAAGCTGTTTTCCAAGAAAGACATTTTAAGTCTGCAGTAGCAGCTGGCCCGAAAGGAGGTAGAGTGAGTTTCTCCAAGACAAAGTTAAGGTCCCAGGCTGGAGTTGGAGCGCTCATGGGTGGTCTCAAATTTTTGGCCCCTCTGAGGAACTGCTTGAGCATAGGATGAGAGAAGAGGGGAGGTTCTGTGTTATAATGAGCTGAAATGGCATGGATTTTAATGGAGGAAAAAAAAGACAGGCCCTTGTGAAGCATCTCAAAGTATTGTAAAATCTGAGGTAAATTGGGCACTGCTGTGCTCATCCCTTGAGATTGGTTCCAGGCACAGAATCTTTTCCATTTTTCAGCATAAGATTTTCTAGTACTAGGCCTCCTTGCCTCTAAAATGATATCCATCACAGGTTTGCTGAGGGATGGTAAAGGAGAGATTAAGTAATTAGCCAGGCTGCAAGGTTAAGTGTTGAAAGCTGAGGGTGCAGAATCTGGTTTTCCTGCTGAGACAGCAGGGAAGGAGTCTGAGGCAGATGCCATGGAGATAACCATGACACACTGCGCAGGAAGGGGTACCAGTGTTGGCCCAGCCGGTCTGGAGCAATCAAAATCATCCATGGTTTGTCCTGTTTGATTTTTAGTAGTTCTTTGGAGAGCAGAGACAAAGGGGGGAAGGCATAGACTGATAGGTTTTTCCAGCTGAAGGACACAGCAACCACTTTCCAGGCTTGTTTGTGGGGAGTCCTTGTGCAAAATTTGTCCAATTGGTAGTTCTGGGGAGAGGTAAATAGGTCTATATCTGGGCTCCCCCATTGGCTTGTCAACATTGGTTCCAGTTTCCACTCGTGTGGGTCCATGAGGTTTCTGCTTAGTCCGTCTGCCAGTGTATTTAATTTTCCTGGCAGGAAATTAGCTTGTAGGTGCACTTGGTAGCTCAAGGCTGTATTCCACAATGCCATGACTAGTCTGCAGAGGGGGTAAGAATGTGTACCCCCTCCCCTGCTTGTTTATGTACCACATAACAGTGGTGTTGTCCTGGAAGAATGTGGTCCTTGAAGGCTGTCAAAGCATTCTGTACAGCTAACATTTCTTTCTGATTGATATGCAGGTGCATTTCACTTGGGTTCCATTTGTCCTGAATGCACTTCCCTGCCAGGTGAGCCCCCTATACATAGTCTGATGCATCTGTTGTTAGGGCTTGGGTGGCAGGGGGTGGTGTGAAAGGTAGTCCCTTGTTTTGGTGGCAGGCCTCTGCCCACCAAAGGAACTCTAGGCGTAGGCAAGGTATGATAGGAATCATTGTTTCTAGGTCTTAAGAATGTTGACACCATAGACTTTTTAGATACCACTGTAGTTTCCTCATATGCAGTCTTGCATATGGAATTAGAAGAATGCGGGAGGCCATGAACCCCAAGGCTTGCTGTATTTGTCTTGCAGATAGCAGGGTTTTTGTGGACACTTGTTTGAAGTAGGTTGCCAAATGAATTTGCTTTTCTGGCGTGAGGTAAGCCATCTAGAAAGTTGTATTCAAGCTTGCTCCCAGAAATATAATTTGTTGACAGGGTACCCAGTGTGATTTTTTTTCATTTATGGTGTACCCCAGACAAGTTAGAACCCTTTTTACAAAGGCCAGATGATTCAAAAGTATGTCCTGGCTTTCTGCCTGAATTAGACAATCGTCCAGGTATGGGTATATTTGAATATTTCTTTACCTGCAAAATGCAATAACTGGAGCTAGGCACTTTGTGAATACCCTGGGCACAGTATATAAGCCAAAGGGCACGGCAGAGAAGTGAGAAGTGCGTGTAGCCTGCTTTGAAGCGTAGGCATCTTCTGCAAGATTCCCTGATTGGGATGTGCAGGTATACTTCTTTTAAATCTAGTGTTGCCAACCAGGCACCTTTGCCTAGCATAGGAAGTAATTGGTGAAGAGTCAGCATTTTGAATTTTGGAATCTCCAAAAAGGTGTTTAGAGTAGACAGGTCCAAGATAGGACACCAGGAATTGTCTTTACTGGATACCAGGAAAAGTCTCGAGTAGAAACCTTGTCCCTTTTCCTCTTCTGGTACCAGTTGAATAGCCCCCATGCTTAAGCGAGAAAGTACTTGTTTTGGGGCATCTGCCCACTGATGTTGGCAATGTATGGAAGCGAAATCCCTGGGACACTATATTTAAAACCCATTTGTCCTGGGTAATGAGTTCCCAATTCTTTGCATGAAGAGCAATCTTTCCCCCCAAAGGGGCAGTCAGTCAGTTAATAAGTGCTTGGAAATTTTAAAAGGAAGTCATTGAGACAGTTTACCATAGAGAGGAGTCTTATTATTCCCAGACTTGGAAGTGGAGGCCCCCCACTGCTTAGTTCTGTGAGTCCCCTGGGACTGAAACCTGGGGTTTTTGCTGTGTCTGGGTTTGGCTTGAGAAGACCTGGAAGGGGCTGGAAAGGACCAATTCTTAGAGGGCCAGTACCTACTAAATCTAGGAGGCTGAACTTGTAAAAAATCTTTAACAGTTTGCATATATTTAGCTTTATCTTCCATCTTTTTAAGAACTTCCTCAGCCTTGTTGCCAAACAGGTGGTCCTGATTTAAAAGAGCATCTAACAATTTAGCTTTAACATGATCAGGCAAAGATTGCTCCTTAAGCCAAGCATGCCTTCTGAGCACAGACCAGTAACAGCAGCCCTGCAAGAGGCCTGTAATGAATCAAAACCACATTGTAAAGTATGTTTTCCAACTTATTCGGCAGAATGCATTAAATCCTGTAATTCTTTATTTTCGCCACAGTCAGGAATCAATATAATTTTCTGTTTAAGCAGTCCAATAACATGTTGCTGATATTTTAACATATAAAACTGGCAGTTTAAAGCCCTAATGGCCAAGGTTGCAGAAGTGTAAACCTTCTTACCCCATCTATCCAGTGCCCTGGAGTCTCTATCAGAAGGGGTAGGATTTTTAGCAGTAGAATCCTTAATGCCCTTGGGCCCCTGTGAAATAGTCTCTGGATGTGCAATAGGACTTTTGAAAGGGAACTTGTGTGACTCAGGGACCCTGTAGCATCTGTCAGGTTTTCTGGGAGCAGGAGGCAGGGAATCAGGGGCCAAACTAGATTCCAAGAAGGCATTATCAACAATGTCTAGTACAGGAGGAATAGCTAAAGGCCTATGCTGAGGTAGGAGAAGGAAATCCCTAAGCCTCTTTTTTGAATCAGAAAAATCCTGGCTTTCCCAGTGGAAATGCTTCCTTAGAGTATGTAAGGTTTCCCCAAAAGAAAAATCCTCAGGAGGGGAAGCAGAGGGAATACAGTCCTCTGCATCAGAATCCTCATAAGTAGGTAAGGGCAAATCCAGATCAGTCAGATGAGTCAGAAAAAACAGAATCCTGATCAGAAAATTCACAATCAACTTCAGTCCTAGGAGTCATGGAAGGGGGGGGTTGGCTACTCCTGATTAGAGTTATTAGATCTTCAGCCATTCTTGTCATTTGTTTTTTAGGCCTAGAGGCCTGATCATGTGGCCTGGGTATCGTTTTTTTAGTCATGGATCGAGATTTAGACCTAAGTAAAAAAGGAGGCGTTGGTTTAATATGCAAGTCCATAGGCCTGAATACACCCTCAGAGGCTCCAAACCCATCCAAGGTAGAGACATCCACGGGTTCCATAGCTGAAGCATCTCGCGGCATACCCGACTCCGAATGGGTCTCAGTAGAGGCCTGCGAATCAGAAGTAGCGGGTATCAGGGGCTGCAAAAGCGCCTCACTGAGTACCGGCGAACTGGCGACTGGCTTAGGAGAAGCGTTGTCGGCAGTTTTGGACCTCGATGGCCTGTCTCTGGCTTTATCTTTGTGTTTTTTCAGAATCCGAGGTCAGATGGCTAACCAATGACATTTTTAGATAATTAAACCGAAAACCAAAATATTTAGAGGCGAAAATATTCCAACAATAGATAGGGCGCTGATTAAATAAAGCACAAAACTGACAGCAAGGTACGTCATAGTCAGGGCCTGGGCAAGGAATACAGTGTGAATGACAATCCTTATGAGGTATTTGCTGTCCACATGTAATGCAATTATTAACTTTTACTGACATTGGTAAGGAGCAAGAAAAAGTTTTCCCAATGGGGTACTTAGCTTTAGATGAAGACTTCAGTTCTGAAACTCGAAAATGAAAATTTCAGGAGTCGGCCGACCGGCACTTGCGAACTGCTTCTGCTTCAGGCACTACATGGCAAGAAAGACTGATGTAATGGAGTCGGCTGCATGTTTTATACCCCTAACGACCTGACATCATGGAAGATGGGACAGCAACTGACGCAGGCCAAGACTTTGTTAATCAGGCCGACTGAGGGTTACCTGCAAGCAGATAACCCAAAAGTAATGACTGCAACAGTGAAACACGAAGAACATATATATATATATATATATATATATATGTGCAGCAGGTAAGGGTGATAAAGGATAGTGAGGGAAAAGTACTCACAAGCGAGCAGAGTGTGTTGAGCAGATGGAAAGAGAACTTTGAGGGGCTGATGAATGAAGAGAATGAGAGAGATGATGTGGGGGTAGTGAATCAGGAAGTGAAACAGACTAGCAAGGAGGAAATATAGGCAGCTATGAAGAGGATGAAGAATGGAAAGGCTGTTGGTCCTGATGACATACCAGTGGAAGCATGGAGAAATATGTATCAGAGTAGATAAGATAGCTGTACTTGTTCAGGAAATGTGAAGTCCCTAATGTAAAACAATTTCAATAAGAAGCTTTGTTAAAATGAAGACCTGAAAGTACAGAAAATCAGAAAATGTTTACTTTTTGAAGAGGGACTGATGTCTAGATTACGGATTCAACACTATGAAAGTTACCCATGGAAATGTGGAGAATGATCCTGTGAAGAACTGCAAAACAGAGTTTAGCTACTGAAGTGACTACAACATTTGGGCTGCACATGTGAAAAAATTGCCTTGAAGCATAAAGCATTGGACTTCTGCGAGTTACATGTCCTGTAACTGCAACTGACTGAATTGAGCTTTGTGTTTCTGAACCAGCTATGATGTATGAATAGTCTGTTGTCAAAAACTGAATTTTTACTTTTTTTTTTTTACTATTAACAATGAACTTTCACATTTGGTACTAAAAATAACCTGCACGAAATATGGTTCAAATGCCTCCATTGCTGACTTTCTACTCTGTCTCTCTCTGCATATATCTCCATCTATATATCTATCTGTCTATCTATCTATCTATCTATCTATCTATCTATCTATCTTTCTTTCTTTCTTTCTATACGTGTGTATGTGTGTAAATTAAATTCATGTATGTGTACAAATTAAATTCACCCATAGGGCATGGAATGCACTTAAAGAATAAGTCACTTTAATTCCTTTTAGTCATATAGTCCTTTTTTCTGCACAACAGAGAGCTGAAACATTCTGGTTGTATCTTAAATAATGCCAGAAGATATTTAAGACAATTTTTTTCAGACTACAAACCAGTTATGACTTTTCTACAATAAACAACAAATGTCATTCTTCCTATTACAGTGCCATGTCACATTTTTATAGGATTCATATTTACTAAACTACAGAAATGCCAAAACAAAAAAGCTGTGTACACTGTATGACATATGAGTGATGACAGCATTGCTTTATATAGGTCTTTTTTTCATGAGGCACATGAGACAAGAGTGACAGGCTGAAGGTTACATTAATCTGCAAGACTGCCCATGAGCTGTGACTTTTTACATTAGTGTAGTCTTGTGAAAAGCCTCAAACTCTCCACTATCTTGAATGCTCTCTAAGGAAGAAAGTGCCCTTCGAAAGGACACTAAATATTGCAAGCCCTCCTTCGAGATGTGCTTTACAAATAAAACAGTCATTGTAAAAGCATATATAAAAATATGCACTTTCTTCAAGGTTTGTAAAAAGGAATAAAATGAGAAAGCTTGAATTACCCTTAAAAAGTAGAAATATAAATAAATGGAAGAAAGAGAAAATAAATCTTTACATAAGTAAACATGTTCAATTGTCTTAAGAATGTCAGAAATGTTAACTTTCCTTTTAAGAGCAGACAGTTGGACTTATCAGCAAATATATCACAAAAGTTCCATTTTAAAATGCTGAATAACTGGTAATAATAGCAAAATCAGCCGCTGTTGAAATAGTTGTCTTAGCTAAACCCCGAAACGTACCTAATTATGGCATCCCTTGTTGAATTAAGATAGTAAAAACACTTGTGTCAAAGCCATGCTACTCTCTACATTATTTTAGAAGGTGAGGTTTCATTACAACATCCTCTTCACAGCAGTATAATTTGCTTTCAATATTCCACCTTAGGAAATATTACATTTCAGCTGTGTCTTGCCAGTACAATCTGATTCAGTAGAGAAAACTAAGGAAAAGAAACAAGATGACAAAGGCTTGTGGAAAATGACAGCCAAGTGTTGTACGGACAAGCTATGGAAATGTATGATCCTACATGATGGGCTAGACCGTACTGCTAAAAATATCCGGTGGAGAAAAAAATGACAGCATGTAGTAACAAGAAACTGATGGCTAATGGTCTGCCGAAAGCAGCCAGCAAAACTGTCAGACTTAGGACACTTGAGTTATGCAGTGAGGGATACACTCATCTAGAGCAAAATATGGAGATCAAAGAAGGCAATGTTCTAGTTGGTTCCATTATATTCTTTCCTGTGAATGCTTGACAATATAAATGGTAAATGAAAAAAAAGTAGAAGTTCTGCCAATGATAGGTGTAAAAGCAAATATATACATGACTTAAAAATTAATATATAATAAATTTATTTCTTAGAAAATTTTACAGACTATATGTATGGCATGCAAAATTGCACATCCATGTAAGTAAAGAATTTGTCTATGCAGATGTCATGAGGACTGCTAGGGTATTTCGCTATAAGCAAACATGTAGCAAGACATATTAAATGTACAGTTTTAACTCCTTGTGTTTATTAATTTTAAGTAGTGAGATTTGCCTAAAGCAAATATACAGAAAACGGTGATGGGAACATCATGTGCATGTGAAAGCTCGCTCTGTTATTGTGCACAGCATCATTGTAAAGTCAGAGAAAAAACATTATTTTGCTTCAGGCATGAGGAAATCTCCTTTTGACCAACATGTGAAGTAGGTAATTGTATGAGTAAAATATCAAGCAAAAGAAAAAAAAAATCTAAAAATTATTCTATGTAGGAAAAGTACTAGGCAAGCAATCACAGAAGCCATAACATACCTAGCCAGACACACTTAAACGTTATTACCATCCTTTACAAGCACTTAATAGCACTAACATAACAGAAGTAGTTTAAGAACAACTCATAATGTGAAATTACTAAAAAGGTGCATAGTCACTGAGAAAAGTTTCATCTGAATTTACTCCCCTGTGGGTGATGTAGATATCAAATCAAGCTGACCACATATAAAAATGACAAAAGCGCCATTTTTCCAAGGGGGTAGCCCCCTTACACATACAGCTTGTACCTTCTGGCCGAATATGTTTAAATAAAATAAATACAAGATCTCACAAGTGGAGGGAAGAAGTGATGTTGTCATTTAAAATGAACAATTTTCAAAACTTTTGACAAAACATGGGATAAAACAAGAAACACCCTGTGGTTTCAGTTTTGAGACAACCCTACCTAATGAACAATATGTCTCCTGAATAAACCAATATCATTAGGGAGTAGTATTCAACCTTAATAGCACATATATAAGATTTTTTATAATGTGTGCAAACTGTGCAAGACAGTGAAAGGTATTCAGACAAAAACAGCACACTATGTTAGGCAAAATATTGAGGCAAGCATCAACACACATTGAGGGATTATTTTAAATATATATATATATATATATATATATATATATATATATATATATATATATATAGTGCGATTCAAACAGCATGGAAAAATGCTCAGTTTATCCCAAATGCAAATGACCACATAACGACACAAATGAATATGAACATGTTAATAAGAGGCACTATATATATGCAAATGACAAAAAGTAAACATGCAGGTATGATTAAGAAATGTTAGGAATGCTTATTCCAATGGCAAGGATAATGTTGGCACCTTCTGATGTACCTGCAGCACTACTCAATTGTAAACATTCACAGCATTTATTTCCTGCAACATTTCCTGCCAGACATAGTCTATGTATGCCTTTCCTTCTTAATCAATCTCTATCATTCTCCTGCACAGGGGTCTGCAGCAAAACTGTCTCCTGTGGGGTGAATTTTTCTATGCAAAGCTTTTTTTTTTTTTGCTGCCAAGACATCTCCAATGCAACTATGACAAGATAGATGGATCCATGTATTTATACAGAGCTGTCTGTGATGGACAACTCCCACCATCCCAGAGCAACCATCACCTATTCAAACTAGACAATACGACTACTATCTCATAACTGCTCTTAAAAGAGGCCATTGACTTAATGGGACTAACATGCTTAAAATAGTGTAAATAAATAAGGTAAATAAAATGTACTGCCATATGCAATACCATGATATATCTACAGTGACATTGTGCCAGGTTTTGGTACCTGTGGACATGTGATCAGCATACCTTGTCTTCTAAGCCAGTGCCTACAGTACAGTTATGTTCACTGCATTGCAAGCCCACAACCCTCTTCCACAAAGGTACGCAACACTGCTTTCCTGTGCTCCAACCAAATTCCCACACCCAACAGTATGTTGTCCTGTCTGGTTCCTGTGTCATGAACATTTGTCCCCCACAAATGAGTACAGCCTGTCATGCCTGAACATTGGACTGAACATCCATTGATGAATGGATGCTCCTCCTTGGGAACATAAGATGTTTTGTCCATTCCCTGTTCCATTGCCAATTGAACCCCCACTAAAGATTGCAAAATGTCCTGACTAATCTCTGTGCCTTTACTGTTTTGTCCAAATACACTGTCTGCCATATCCCTAGCAAGGGTACTGCAGAGTTACTAGACAGCAATCTCTGTGGTGTGACAACTGTTTGTGGCAGCCATGGACCCTGGAGCCATCCCCCAAATGTAATATGCAGTTCCAGTACTCACATCTGCTGTCAGTTTCCCTATATATATATATATATATATATATATATATATATATATATATATATATATATATATATATATTTTTTTTTTTTTTTTCTCCAATATCCTCTAGATTCTGTACTCTATCAGTTTCTGTAGCTTGGCAACTGCAGATCTGCAAATTATGTTGTGCTAAAATGGGACTCATCATTCACTGTTTAGGCTAGTGAGATGATTTAGTGCGATGTTTTCTGAATCTGATTTATTGTGATGTTTTCTGAATCATGATAATAAAGAAATGTGTTATCAGCACTATTTTGCACACCAAAATAACACAGACCTCCCAAATGCACACCACCCACACTCACCACTAAGCAAAAAGAAAAGTACAGTTGTGTACACTTACCATAAATGTAGATGTTCGAGTGTATTTACGGCTGCAGTCATCACACTTGGGTTATCCTGCCAGGCGTAGCCCTCAGTCGGCCAGAATACCAGAGGTTTAGTACTTCTGCATCGGTTGATCTTGCCCTAACTGTCAGGAGCCCCCAAAAAGGGAGCTAGTTTATGGTAGAAGAACACACCAGTAGAAAGCAAATACCAAAAATTCCCTGTAAAGAGTGAGGAAGACAGAGAGAGAGAGAGAGACAAGGGAAATGGAGTGTGGGAAACCAGGACTGCAACAGTGAATACACTCGAACATCTACATTTATGTACACAACTGTACTATGTTCTTCGTGTTTCACTGTTGCAGTCATCACACTTGGGTTGATTCCCAAAGCTGAAGAATAGGGTGGAGGCAGTCAAGAAGACTGGGGGCTGGCTAGGATGCCCTGCAAGACTGCGGTTGCAAAGCCTGCCCTGGATTTGAAGAAGATAGGCAGGTGGTAATGCTTGGTGAAGGTATAACAGAAGTCCATGTTGCAGCCTCCAGGATGTCCCTGGTGGGGATCCCTCTGAGAAAAGCTGCAGAGGTGGAGGTTGCCCTGGTGGAATGCGTCCTGACCCCCTTAGGGGGTGGTTTTCCATGGTGTTTGTAGCAAAAATGGATGTAGTGTGCTATCCATTTGGAGTTTGTTTATTTGGATATGGCCTTGCCCTCTGCCCCTGCTGCAAAGCTGACTAGCAATTGGTCAGTTTTCTTAAAAGATTTAGTCCTATCCAGGTAGAATCTGAGCTGTCTGTGCACATCTAGAGAATGCAGAATTCTCTCCCCCTTGTTTTGTGGGTTAGGTAAAAAGGTGGGCAAATGAATTGATTAATTGAGAGCCACACTGGACACCACTTTAGGCATGAAAGTTGGATTAGTCCTGCGGGAGATCCTGTCAGCGTGGAAAATGATGAAGGGCTCTACAGCCATGAGTGCTTGTATCAAACTCTTCTAGCTGAAGTTATGGCCAGAAGCAAGGTTGTTTTCCAAGAGAAGAATTTTAACTCTGCTGAAGCTGCAGGCTCAAAGGGAGGTAGGGTAAGTTTTTCCAACACAAAATTAAGGTCCCAAGCTGGGGTAGGAGCTCTTCTGGATGGCCTTAAATTGTTAGCCCCTCTTAGAACTGTTTGATGAGAGGATGTGAGAAGAGAGGTGGCTCTGTGCTGTAAGGAGCAGAGATGGCAGAGGCATGAATTTTAAGTAGATCTGCTAGGTAATCCAGGATGAGAGGTAGGGAGGGCTGTCCTGTTTCAGCTCGTTTAGCCTGGATCCAAGTGCAAAACCTTTTCCACTTGTCAGCATAGGATTTTCTAGTGCTGGGGCATCTGGCCTCATATATAACATCCAAGACTTGTTTGCTTAGGCTGGCAGCTGGAGGAGAGGTCAGGGTATAAGCCAGGTTCAGGGTCTGCAATTGTGGATGCATGAATTCTCCATTCTTCTGGGTCAGTAGAGTTGGGATCTGAGGTAGGTGCCATGGTGGCAGGGGTGACAGGCCATGCAGCAGTGGGTACCAGTGCTGGTGTGGCCAGTCTGGGGCAATCAATATTGTCCTTGGTTTTTCCTCCCTTATTTTGAGAAGTACCCTTGAAATTAGTGGTAGAGGGGGAAATGCACAGATCGAGAGGTTTACCCATTGGAAGGATAGAGCATCCACTTTCCAGGCCTTGCTGTGAGGTCCCCTGATGCAGAATTTGCTGATCTGGTGATTGTTGTGGGAGGCAAAGAGGTCCACCTTCGGGATGCCTCATTTCTGGGTTACAAGGTTGAAGGTTCTGTGGTCTAGCTGCCACTCATGTGGGTCTAGCAGGTTTCTGCTTAAGTTGTCTGCCAGAAAGTTTAGGGAGCCTGGCAGGAGTTGTGCTAGCAGGTGTATTTACATGGCTGAAGCTGTGTGCCAAAGGGTCATGGAGAGCCTACAGCGAGGATAAGAGTGCGTTCCTCTCTGCTTGTTGATATACCACATCACTGTGGTGTTTTGTCTTTTGATCACTAGAGCCCCCAGGAAGAGTAGGGGTCTGAAAGCTGTCAGAGTGTGCTGAGCAGCTAGCATCTCTTTTTGGTTGATGCACAGATGCATTTGATTTGGGCTCCAATGGCCCTGAATGCACCTGCTGTCCAGGTGTGCACCCCAGGCATAATCTATGGTGAGGGTCTGGACGGCATGGGGTTGTGAGAAGGGAAGACCCTTGTTGTGCTAGCATGCTGCTGCCCACCAAAGAAAATCTTTCCTTAGACAGGGCATCATAGGTATAATAGTTTCCAGGTCCAGAGAGTGTTGACACCAAAGGCTTTTTAGGTACTATTGTAGTTTCCTCGTATGCAGTCTGGCATATGGAATGAGTAGAATGCAGGAAGCCATGAACCCTAGAGTCTGCAGGATTTTCCTTGCAGATAACTGGGTTCTGATGGCTAGTTGAGAGCAGTAGCCTGTCACGTAAGCTTGTTTTTCTGGAGTAAGGAATGCCATCTGGGATGCTGTGTCCAAGCTTGCTCCCAGGAATACAATTTTTTGAGTGGGAATTAGTTTAGATATCTTTTCATTTATAGTATACCCCAGGGAGGTCAGTAGGTCCTTTACAAAGGTCAGGTGCTGTAACAGCATTTCCTGACTGTCTGCCTGAATCAGGCAGTCTTCTAAGTAGGGGTAAATTTGAATATTTCTTTGTCTGCAAAAAGCAATGACTGGAGCCAGGCATTTTGTGAAAACTCTGGGAGCAGTGGATAACCCAAAGGGAAGCACAGAGAACTGAAAGTGCATAGATCCTGCCCTGAAACATAGATATTTCCTGCAAGATTCCTGATTGGGATGTGTAGGTAGGCCTCTTTTAGTTCTAGGGTGGCTAACCAAGCATCCTTGGAAAGCATAGGAAGAAGCTGCTGGAGGGTGAGCATTTTGAATTTTGGTATCACCAGGAAGGTGTTTAGAATTGATAGATCAAGGATTGGGTGTCCGGTGCCCCCTTTTAGTGGTACCAGGAAAAGCCTGTAACAGAAACCTTGGCCTATCAGGTCTGCAGGAGCAGGATGTATTGCCCTCATGGAGAGCAGGGAATGGACTTGTTTTTGGCCTCTGCCCACTGGTGTGGAGGAAGTTCTGGGAACCTTTTTGGGGTTGGCAGAGTGTGGAAATCAAATTTGTATCCCTGGGACACTATGTTGAGGACCCATCGGTTGTTAGTAATAGAGGCCCAGTTGTTTATATGGGAGGAGAGTTTTCCTCCTAGGGGCACAAGCAGGTGGGCAGATGTAAGGAGTGGAGGTGTAAAGTCATTGTGAGTTCTTTCCATAAGGGGGTGGCTTAGCACTCCCTGTTTTTGAAGTGGAGGAACTCCATTGCTAAGATCTCTGCATTCCCTGGGACTGCTGTCTGGGGGGGGGTCTGCTTCCCCTAGGTCTTGGCTGAGCTGGCCTGAAGGGGGCCGGAAAGGACCAGTGCTTGGATGGGCAATGCCTACTGAACCTCGGACGGTGGACCTGTAAGAAGTCTTTAACTGTCTGCATAGATTTAGCTTTTTCTTCCATCTTTTTTAAGACCTTTTCTGCCTTGGTGCCAAACAAATTGTCTTTGTTCAATGGTACGTCCAATAATTTTGATTTGACATGGTCTGGCAAGGTCTGCTCCTTAAGCCAAGCATGCCTTCTAAGTACAGAACCAGTGACTGCTACCCTGCAAGATGCTTCTAGGGTGACAAAGCCACATTGCAAGGTGTGTTTACTAGCTTGGCTTGCAGAATGCATAAGCTCTTGTAATTCTTTATTTTCTGCACAAGCAGGAAAGGTAGATATATTTTTTGAGGAGTTCCATGGTTATTTTGCTGGCATTTTAGCATGTGGAACTGACAATTTAGTCAATTAATGTTAAGAATTGCAGAGGTGTATACTTTTTTACCCCATTTGTCTAAAGCTCAGGAATCCCCGTCTAAGGGGTGGGATTCTTAGCTGTGGTTGCTTTAATACATTTAGGTCCTTGGGAGATGATCTCTGGGTCAGCAGTAGGATTTTTGGAAAGAAATTTGTGAGAGTCAGGGACTCTGTAATACCTGTCAGGTTTCCTGGGAGCAGGAGGAAGGGTGTCAGGAGTCAAACTGGATTCCATAAAGACATCAGACAATACATCCAAGACAGGAGGAATGGCTAAGGGTCTGTGTGGTAAATCTAAGAATTCCCTGAGTCTCATTTTGGACTGAGGATAGTCCTGACATTCCCATTGGAAATGCTCCCTTAAAGTATTTAAGGTTTCACCAAATGAAAAATACTCTGGAGGAGAGGTAGAAGGAATGGATTCCTCTGCATCTGAATTCTCATAAGCAGATAGGGGTAGGAATGTCTTCATATTCAGAAACCTCAAAGTCATCGGACTCCTGGTCAGATAAAACTGCTGGGGACAAGTCTCTTTTTCTTTTGGAAGGGCTACCCCTTTAGGTTGGCTTCCTCTAATAAGCATGATAAGGTTTTCTGCCATTATACGCATTTGAGATTGAGGCATGGAAGCAGGTGCCTGAGCTTGGGTCGTCGGTTTTTTAGGTGTAGTTCGTACCCTGGGCCTTAGAAACTCAGTAGTTTTAGAAAGAACTGAAGACATGAAAGAAATCTTCGGTTTGTGTCGAGTATTGGTAGCATGAAGAAATTCCTCAGAAGCTGTTGCCTGCTCAGCGGCTCCAGACCAATCCAAGGTAGAGACATGAGCATGATCTTTAGTCACAGAAGAGTCTCACGGCATACCGGACTCTGAACGGGTCTCAGTAGTGGACTGCAAATCCACAGAAGTGGGCATCAGGGGCTGCAAAAGTGCCTCACAGAGGACCGGAGAACTGACAACTAGCTTAATGGAAGCATCGTTGGCAGTTTTGGACCTGTGCAGTCTATCTCTGTCTTTATCCTTACGTTTTTTCAGAAGATCAGTAGTCAGATGGCTTACCAAAGCCATATCAAAATACAGGGACCAACAGCAAAAACATTTAGATATAATAAGGGCCCAACAACATATAGTTCTGGCTTTGGACAAAGCACAAAAACGACAGCGAGGTACGTCGTGGTCTGGGCCTAAAAAGGTGACACAGTAAGAATGGAAGTCTCGGTGTGGTATTTGCTTTCCACAGGTGAGACAATTGCCAACTTTTTCTGACATCGGTTAGAACAAGAAAAAAGGATTCCCAACGGGGTACTTAGCTTTAGAAGATTTGGAAATGAAACTCAGGTAGCAGCCGACAGGCAGTCATGCGAACTGCTTCTGCTTTGGGCTCCTAGGCAAGAAAGGCTGATGTAAAGCCATCGGCTGCCTGATTTTATACCACTGATGACCTGACGTCAGTCCTGGAGCGACGGCAACCGATGCAGAAATACTAAGCCTCTGGTATTCAGGCTGACTGAAGGCTACCCCTGGCAGGATAACCCAAGTGTGATGACTGCAACAGTAAAACATGAAGAACATCCACTACACATATCAACACACACACCTGTGTCTCAACAAATAAAACCCTAAGGCAAAACACATCAAATGTCTTTGTCATAGGAGACTCCATAGTGAGACACACAGATGTCCCCCTCACCAAACTGGACAAGGAGAAGGTCACAGTCAGCTGCCTATTAGGTACCAGGATCCAACAAATCATGCATGCACTCAAGTCAATCAACAACAAGTACTGTTATGACTCTGTCACAGTCCATGTTGGAGTGAATGACTTGAGATGTACCTCTCTGAACTATATGAAGAGAGACATGAAGGAGCTCTCTGATTATGTGTCCCAGACTGGTATGTCCATAGCCTTAAGCAGTATCCTACCCTCACCCATGATGATGTCAAAATATAAAGAAAAACTGATTGACTTCAACAATTAGCTCAGCTTCTGGTGTCAGTCCAGGGGGATCCAGTATCAATCAGCCTGGGAGGATATGGTAGACAAACTCAGGGTCATGCCGCTTAATTCTAGGAGTTTAAACATGAAACTGTACTCCCTGGAAGCACTGCTCACCTTACAGGATACTGATGTCTGTGCAGTTACCGAGATGTGGTTCAAGGTGTTGAGAGTACCCCAGCCGTGCAAGGCTACAATTCCTTCCACACGTTCAGACTTCAAAATAAGCATGAAGGAACCAAAGGTGGAAGTGCATCCATCTTCATTAAAACCAAATATACTTTGAGACTGATCAAATAGCATGAGTCTCTCAAACTACTCCATGTCCAATTAGTTATTGGTAAAGTACCATACCACATCACTGCTAGCTACAGATCCCCCACCATGAACCAGGATAAGCGCACTGCCGACCTCGATTTCCTGGAATCCCTCACCATACAGACCAACACCTCAGTTACGGGAGATTTCAACTATCCTTCCATAGATTGGGGGACATACACAAGCAAAAACACACTCTCGCAGAGATTCCTGGACTTTCTTAACACAAATGTTCTGAAATAGACATTCTGTGCCCCTCACTAGGGGCTCTAATGTTCTGGACATAGTATTCACTAACATGGGATTCATTGTACTTACCCATGCATGATATCCTCCCTGGTTAAGTCAGAGCACAAATCAGTCTCATTTGAAGTAACTACTGGAACTGACACCCTCACAAGAACAAAAATTATAAAAAAACTTTATCAAAGCTAACTACAGCCTACTAAGTGGGTCTATATTACATACAAATGCTAAAATGTTCGAATCTCTAAAGGTCGACCTTTAGAGCTTGAACATTTAAGTGTTCAAAAATGTAATAAAACAAAGCAAAATAAAAAAAAAGTAAAGTGAAGGAAAGTGCACCCCCGCTACTTAAATATACCAACTCCGAGATCGCACTTCAGTGCACGGCAGAGTGGAAACGGGAAATTTCCCATTCCCTACACTGTAGTGCGATCTTGGAGTTGGTATATTTAAGTAGCAGGGGATGCAGGGGTGCTTGCCCCCTGCTTACACCCTTTAGTTTTTTTTTTATTTAACTTTTATGGATTTTTTGTTAATTTTTAAAGATATTCGATCACTTAACTGTTTGATCTCTAAAGGTCGACCTTTAGAGATTCGAACATTTAAGCATTCATTTATCTAATATAGACCCTACTAAGCAATGGTATATAAAGCTTCATACCACCCGCAATTGCAGACATCAATGATCACTATGTAGAAGTATACACAAATGTTCCCTAAAAACAAGCCACAGATTATATAACAAAAGGAAGAAACTGTTGTCCAAAAGCAAGAGGGATATCACTCTGTAGATGAAGAGTTCCCTCCTAAGCCTTAACAAGAAAGTAAGATATCCTGTAAAATCTTCTAAAGCAAATTATTAAACTAAAATCACATCCCTAGCCAAGGATAATCATAAGGCATTCTTTAACTACATCCAAAGTCTAAAAGAGAATGCCCAGCTATGTGCCAAACTGGTTGTAGATAGGATCACTCAGACTATACCGAAAGATACTGCCAACCTGATAGCTGACAGATTCAGTGCAAACTTCAACCCCCTATCCCCACCTGCCATATCCCAAAGCATACCTAACACCTGCTGTCTGCCTAGTATCTCTACAGAACAGATCATCTCTGCACTCACCAATGCCAAAAACACAGCCTCGGTGGGACCAGATAATATCACAGGTTGTTTACTAAACAATCTAAAGCAAGGCCTAGTGGGCCAACTTGGTGTTCTCTTTATTCATAGCTTGACAACTGGTTATGTTACTGCAGAATGGAGAAAAGAAACAGGAATCCCCCTGCACAAAGGGGGACCATCAACTGAGCCTGGGAACGACAGACCCATAAGTCTAACCAGCCTCATCTGCAAGGCCATAGAAAGAGTTATCATGGACCTTATCAAAAAGTATATAGGTAACCATCAAATGCTGGACCCAACCCAGTTTGGCTTTGTTATGGGTAGATCATGCTTATTAAACCTGGTGGACTTCTTTGAGAATGTCACCAAAGCCATGGACAAAGGTAGGGTAGTGTCCACAGCCTATCTCGACCTTCCCAAGGCTTTTGACACATTTCCCCACTCTGGCATCATTGACATCATTGACAAACTTTCTCAGATATGGATTAACCTTATTTTACTAGATGGGTAGCCAACTGGCTCACTGGCAGAACACACTGTGACTCCATCTCCATCAGTAGACCCATCACCAGAGGAGTACCACAGGGGTCTTTGCTGGGCCCCTTACTGTTTGGCATTTGTTTCTCAAAAGTCCAGGCCAAAGTAGATTGGTTTTGGCTCACCAAGTTTGCTGATGATTGCAAACTACAAGCAATCATTGAGTCCCCCAATGATGTCAACATATTACAAGAAGGGCTAACATAAACAAATGATTGGTGCCAAAGCCATGATGTAAAACTAAATTAAAAAAATGCATTATTATTCCCTTTTGCAAAACAGAATTCCCTACAAATTGCAATATCGATAGCACCCCCCCCCCCCCGAGTTCCAACCCAGTGGTGTGAGACTTGTGAAAACAGGTTGTTAACAATTTGAACTTTGACCACCAAGTTTCCACAGTGGTAAAGAAAGCCTTCTATGTAGCGCATCTCATAAATAAGGGCATAGCATCCATGTCAAGGGATGTTACAACTCCACTGTACTCGACTCTCATCAGACCACTAATTGAGTATAATACACCCTTTTGCATGTACCTCACCAGACACTGGCAGCAGCTAGAGAGACCATAGAGGTTTTTCACTAAGAAAATATAGGGACTCTAAACCATGGCCTACATGGACAGGCTGAAAGCCCTGTCATGTTACAATGTATCTTATAAGCTGCTAAGAGGTGACTTGTGCCTGGCCTTTAGGGCAATATACAACCCTGCCCCAGTGGAAATGCTGCACATCTGCAAGTTAAATATCACAAGAGTCACTTGCTCTATGGATCTCAACCTAGCTTGGACATTAACAGAACATGCTGGAGAGACAGATGTGTCTCCCAGAGACTGCCACTTCTGTGGAACAGACTTCCTATTCATGTTAAACAGAAGTCCTCACTGACCCTATTCAAAACCAACCTAAATAACTGATGGGAGACTGCAAATTCACCCCTAGGGTGGCTTTTATGTCCCTCATGGACAAGAGTAGCCTGTGTTGATCACGGACCTTCTCTGTTCATAAATTCATTCTGCAAACTACCCAAAAAAAAAAATAAATAAATGTGGATACTTGAGATTAACATTGCTTGCTTGTAAAGGCTCTAGGGCTGTTGGCCTAGTAACCTCCTATGAATTTATGAACCTAATATAAGGCCTGGTCAACAATGAGCATATATGAATAATTAAGGTATGCATGTATATATGTATGTGTGTGTGTGTGTGTGTGTGTGTGTGTGTGTGTGTGTGTGTGTGTGTGTGTGTGTGTGTGTGTGTGTGTGTGTGTGTGTGTGTGTGTGTGTGTGTGTGTGTGTGTGTGTGTGTGTGTGTGTGTGTGCACGTGTGTGTGTGGCTATGGAGCCCTGCTACCCCACTAAATATTTGCAGCTCATTAATAGCTACGTTTTTGAGCAACCTAGCTACTCACTGCTACTGTGCTCCAGCAAGTAGGTCACAAACAGTGTGGAAGCCTGTGAAGCCTGGATGCACAGCTGTTGCTCTTGCCTGTGATAATGATCAGATATGTTGTGCTGTCATTGATGGCCATCATACTACTCTCACATTCATTGATGCATGTCACATAGACTCTCGGCAACTCTCACATTCATTGATGCATGTCACATAAACTCTTGGCTACTCTCACATTCATTGATGCATGTCACATAGACTCTCATGTGTGATGCTGTGTCTGAGCTACCATTATTACTCTTGGACTTCACTGTTTAGTGAACACGGCCTCTGCAGCATTTGAGTATGGCTAGGCTCCTGCATGGTGCAACAGGGATATTAGGAATTCTTTACACCTCTATTCATGCAACAATGAAACAAATGCAGGGGTAGAAGGGGAGGGGGCTGTGAAGGTTCCTTGTACAATGAAGATGCACACCACTTGTTTGTCAGGGTAACTAGTGGAAACACAAAATACAGTGATCTGAGGAGGTGCCACTCAGACCTTCTCTGCCAATGGGAGAAAGAGTCTAGGAAGTGACAACTTCTCTACTACATTAAGATTTATTTTTTTGGTTGACGTCACTATACATGAGGCATGAAAGCAAATTTGTAGTTATTTGTTGTTGTTGTGGGGATACTGCAACTATTAATGTATTTTTTTTATTTTGTAGCAAAAGATAAAATTGCAACAAACAGACTTGGTTGCCAAAGGAGGCAGGCCAGACTCTCCAGGTGCTGTCATAATTATATCTGTGCTTAAATTGCTTACTACTGCACTGATATATTTTTTATTTTCTTTCCATTTTAAGACATCACCATCCCATAGTTCTTCAGTCCCCTTGTAAGATAGCTATGTTTTTAATATATTTGCTACTGTGCCATTGCCCTTCGCTGTGCCAGATAGCCCTGAAATTGTCATGTTTACAACTGTATTAATCTTGTATTTCTATGTAGTTAGGCTTTGTTTTTCTCCTTTGTACTATTACAGCATTTTAGTTTTCATTGCCTCTCAAGATTGTAATTACCACTGCGTAACTCTAACTGCTTTTGTTAAGACTGCCATTTTAAATGCAGTTTAAGTATGTTAATATCCTTCACTGTACTGTTGCTGAAACTGCAGGTGTACAACAGCTCTTCAGAAATTGTACCACTGCAGACAGGCTTATTTGTTTTCCTTTGCACTATACAGACATTACTTACCTGTTCCTTGCTTAATATGATTGTTAGTCTTATGGATGTTATTTTTGCTACTGATTTAGCATGTGCCACAAATTCCTGCATTTGGCATAGTATGTGTGTGACAAGTCTACTTAGCCCAATTTTCTACAGTTGTGAGCATTTTATTTGTTCACTTTAACTATGTCTTCCCTGCTTCATTGTTTATTACATATACAGACAGGTTCTATCTATACAATGTGCTAACTGTCTTACACACTTGTGGCAGAGACACTGCCATTCATAAGTGTGCTAACTGCCCTGCACCTTAGCCATGTAAAAGGCACTGGTGAGCCAGCAGCCGAGATGTCCTTCACCAGCCACAGCACCAACCACTGGTCCCCAGCAGTTTCAGGCAAGACCTTCTATAGGATGACAAAGGTAATTCTGCAAAGGTCAAAACTGGATGGCTTGCTAGTGAATTCAAGTGCTGTACCTCCGGAGGGTGCTTTAAGCTCCTCAGTGGTGAGTGCCATGGAGGGGTTATCCAGTGTTATCTGGTGAGAGATGTGGCAGCTGGTGAGGACAGAGCTGGACTGGTAAAGAGATATCCACAATGGCACTCAGTAGTGCTTCTTCAGGTGCTTGGCAAGTCACATAGCCTTCCAGCCCTGAATACTGAGCCAAATAATTATGTCAGCCACGAAGCTGACTGGCTTCTGTGCAGATTCCTCCTATGGGAACATGCTTACATCTCTCTGCATTTGTATTATTTTATTGGTTGCCTATGAAGACCGTACATTGGAGCATTTCTGCTGCAGATCAAAAGCATATGGATCCAGACATCACTCATCTGTGGTGGGAGGCTGTATGCTGCTGGACTGAGAAACAGATGATAGACAAAACTAAGGTTGTATGTACTTTTCTGTGGAAGAACCTAATGTCACAGAGACAGAACTGAAGAAGACAGGAAGCAGTATATGTGAAGAGATAAAGCTTACATTTCTGTGTATGATAACACACTGAATGAAAGGCAGAACACAGCATTGAAGATAAGTTATCTTCAGTGTAAGCTGTCTTCTTTGGAAAATGTCACAACTACAGTGTGTGTGTGTGTGTGTGTGTGTGTGTGTGTGTGTGTGTGTGTGTGTGTGTGTGTGTGTGTGTGTGTGTGTGTGTGTCTGACTGTCTGCCCATCTGATGGCTGTCTTTACACATGATGTCTTGTGGATTAAAAAATGGAGAATACAATAGAAGTTTAAGAAGGTCCTGCTCTGGCATGCACCCCTATGCAATTGCCAAGAAATAAAAGGAACACTAGAGGGTTTTCTCATTATTTGATCAGAAGGCTTTGTTTGTAAGTAAAGAGTGTCTTCCTTTACTTCACGAGGTAAATTATAAAACTTACTGCCTGAATGTATGATTAATACTGAGGTATTACATGGAGTCTTAAGTCTGATGTGTCTGTTTTGATCAAACAGCCTGTATAGCTGTCTGCTTAGCTAAAGTCTATCTGTGAAACACACTCTTTCTGTCGTCATTCATCTAAGTGATCTACAGGTTCATGAAAAAGAAAAAACAACGTGACCAATCTTGCATAACAGTGCAAATTCTGAGAGCTGTCACTAACCCTGACAGTTTGGGAACAAGTAACCAGACCATCAGATCAATTTATTTAAACTGATACCATGTATATATTTGTAGATTTACTTTAATTCTTAATATATTAAGAAGTGATCAGTTCAAAATGATGCCCTTCATAACATGTAGTTTTTTTCAGTTATGAAAACATGAATGTAAACATGGCCCTCTTCAAAAGGAACCTTGATGACTGGATGGGAGATAGGATATTCACCCCGGGGATCACGTCAGTCGCCCTGCTAGACAGGGGTCCACGGAAGTAAATATGGTGGGACGAAATAGCCAGGGAATTGTTATGGCTAGGCTTGTATAGGCCCTAGGGCCGATAGCCTAGTACCAACCTACGAACCTATGAATAACAAACAACAAACTACCTCCTCTGCAAGACAGATTAGCTATGTTAGTGTCGTTTCCATATGTAATCTATATACTTTTTTTATGCTGCCTACTATTAAAGCAAATCATTTTTTTTAAAAGATGTATTTATAAGTAAAGGTATCCCTCAATCCGAATGTAAGTGAGGTGAGTAATGATATTAAGTATGCGGTCATTATGCTAATTAGTGTCAGGATTTTATTTTGGGCCATATGTACATACTTTTCAAAAGCCTTTGTCCAGGCGTTCAATGTCTGTACTTTGATAGGCATGTACATGTGCATGTTGCTTGTTATTTTGTATCCATTTTGTAAGATGTGTACTACAGAATTGCACTTTGGCTTCTCTTCAACAGACTTTGTACTAAATACTCATACACTTTTGAGGGTCACTGCACTCTATAACCCAAGTTTCAGTTAGTCTTTTACATTTCTTGTACATGATGCTTCTTCTAACATTTTAAAGCATTTGCATAGTGACATATTAATTAGGCAATCCATGCGCTGGAGTACTGGCCAATATTCTTTGAGGTTATACAGCAGAGGATGTTCAGGTCAAAATAAAGTGTGTTTCACTTATCTGGAAAATCAAGTGGATATATCAAAATACTACTTTTGTAAATAGCATAAGATCAGACACTATACAATGCATATTTCTACTTAAACTGTATGTAATTTCTTTGGAGAAAAATATACTGAAATGAAATACATTAATGCCTAAATGACTGCTGCTTGGCTGTGTGGCTTATCATTCACGTCATCAAATAACAGCTAAAACATGCTAATCCTGGAAATGAGATAGATACATAACATCTCAAAAGCTTTAAGGTACAATTCTGTTTCAGTGTGGTAGAAAAAGCTGGCTAGTACACCAGTTTGTAGAAAATGACCTTAAACAACATTTAAATGCCAGCTTTTCAGAAGAAGAAAAAAAAATCAGCATTTAAATACTCAGCAGCTTACTACTTGAATGACAGTCATGTCTAGAAATTTTGTTATAATGAACTAAACATTAATGCTCCACCTTAGGTCACTTTTTCCCTTGAGTCTGCTGTTAAAACCCAGCTAATTAACCAATAAGCAGACAACACAGTCAATGCTTTAGCTACATGTTCATTACACATTTTGATTAAACGAAAGTGTTCTAATTTATCTGCTACTGACTCCACTAGACTAAATGAGTTAGAGTTCACACCAAGAAAACTCAAACATGGATGGTACCCTTTAAAATGCAAAGACTGTAGAATGTGAGAGCGTTACACTCGTAACCACATGAAACTCTAGTGGCTAGGGTTAATTCTTGCAACAAACACTACGTACTTAAAAATTCTTATATCTCAACACACTTGTGTTATTAGAAAATGTGAATTTATGATTTGCTTCATAAGGTATACCATCATACATTTCCTTGTATAGGTAGGAAACATATCTGTCTCCTTAAAAATTATTGCTGATAATTTGCTATTACCTCTTTTGACTACAAATTGTGTTACAATGCTTTAGACTTGAATTGGTTCTACACTTCCTTATCTATTAAGACAATCTCCATGGTGATGACCTTTATTTATCACATTATGGCATAAAGGATTTTTTTTAGGCTTCTATAACAGTTTACTTGTATTCTTTCTTGACAATACTATTAATCTTTTAATGGCTTAGTATGCTAAGAAGCAAAGAAAATATTTTTTTAAAGAAAAACCTATTGGTTGCTGCAGAAGCCAATGCTCCAGTTAGATGGTTTCTTTACTGAAGCTGAGGCAAAATTTCTCAAGTATCAGATGGATGTTAAAAAGATAACAAGGAACATAACACTGTCCTCTATTTTCCATTGTAAATCATTGCTGATGCAATTTCTAAGTGTACATTGGAAATGATTCCATTGTGTTGAGATATTCATCCCGTCTTTTAGTTGGTGCAATCATGGACTTGGTAAAAATAAATTTGGGGGTTGCAGGGATGCTTACCTCCCTGTAAAAATGCTTAAAGGGATTTCTTTCACCCATCTGCATTTGGGGCATTAATTGATAGCATGTGTGACGCTTGGGATTATGCAGTTCAGCAATTCATAGTAGAACCAAGTCAGTTTCACAAACAGAAACACCTATTGAATTTATATATTTTTTTGTACTGGAAATAACAATAGCAGAAACTGAGCTACTTATAATTTAGTGTGGAAATTCCAGTCTTCCTTTAATAAGATTACTAATTACAGGTGTAACTACAAAGTACTATTAGGCTTGCCATTTCAAATATCTGCAAAGGAGAACTGTTACAAGAAATTGAGAAGAACTTGCAAAAAAAAAAAAAGCTTGATAAGCTATAGCATATCACTCTAGGACAAGATTATAGGCAGTGCACAAACAATGATGCCAACAACATTTAAAGTAAATAATGTAGAATACAATGCTAACATACTTAATTCTTAAGTTAATATTCATTCCTGTGAAACTTTGAGCCATAAAAGTTGCATGGATAAACCTTATTCTCATGTTTAAACAGTGATTCATGATTATAAACCAGAAATGACAGCAAAAACATGTTTAGCTAAATACTGAAGGACAAAACTAATTATGTATCTATAAGTATACTTGAAATAGCCTATACATCCATATCTGGATGTTACAGATGTTGACACAATGAAAATAAAAAGAATAATAAAATGTTGGCACTTCATTGTGTATGCTCTGAGAAATAACCCTGTAACATACAAAAATAAAACAATGTTTTTTGCAAGGGGCCCTTGTACTCTCCATACTCCCTGCTAATTATATATTCTAAAGCTAAGAGGAAAGAGCATATCCCCCACTACAGTAATGTAGTAACCTAGCATATGTATGTATATATATATATATATATATATATATATATATATATATATATAGATTGATAGATATATTTATGTGTGTATATGTACACACACACACACACACACACATATCTATCTATCTATCTATATATATATATATATATATATATATATATATATATATATATATATATATATGTATAGACATACAGAGAGAGATATAAATTACATTAATATAGGTACAATCTCTCTCTCTCTCTCTCTCTATATATATATATATATATATATATATATATATATATATATATATAGACAGGTTCCATTCAATGGATCAAGCTAAGGCTGGTGAAATATTTTCAGCTGTGTCACAGTCCATCAAATGCAAGACTTATTGATACACGTTCCTGCCAATAGAATGGCACCATCTATGATTTGTATAAATAATATGGTGTAAAAATGGCTCTTTATATTATCCCATCAAATAAAATGAAAAGAAAAAGTTACTTTACAGAATTGTAATATGATTCATCCAAAGTTGAGCCTTCAAGATAATTTATGGATGATTGCAGTATGCCAGTGTTTTGACATTTTGTCATTCCTTGTGACATTATTTGAATTCTTAAAACCCTGCCAGCCATTACAAATCAGAGTCATATACCACCACATACTCAGTAAAGGCAGAATGCAAGTTGATTTAATCTGCAAACGCTTACCAATGATTATAGAACATCTGTTTACTAAGTCAATGGGTTTCTGCCCATTTACCAGCAGCAAAAATGTGAATGATATATAATATAGTCACAAGCACACATTTATAATGTTTCCAAAACATGTATTGTACTATTTTTGTTTCACTTCATGCTGTTTGTCTCCTGAGATGTAAGTACAGTGATGTTTATATAGCCAGGGCAAAGATCTCTCTAGAGAGCAATCATTTTTGCAGAAATCAATATAAGAAATGGTTTTAAGCTTACTGGTGACATCTGTGCAGACAGAATGGTGGCTTATAAGTGCATGCTAGGTGAAAGCATTTCAGCAAAGAAAACCATTTGTGGGAGTAGATACATACCTCTCTAAAGAACATTTTTCCAGCTTTGTTTAAAACCATTATAGGTGCAGACATAATCAATAGTTAACAATGTCTGCAATGATTTTTCCCCCTTTAACAGTTGAAAAAGAATACATATATAGCAATTAGCAAATAGATGAGTGCCTCCATAAATTTTGATTTTATGGTTCTGTGTCTTACTTTAAATATTCAGTGGTTGTGAAACAGATTCATCTTACCAACTTCAAGAAATATACTTTAAATTAGACAGAAACCAGTTTCTTTTAAAATGTTAAATTCAAATAGTTAAACAGATCCATTGCCTTTGAAAACTGAGAATGCTTACAGAATAATTTACCATCAGTGTAAAATAGTTTGAAAGAGAGACCAAAATAACTATCTTCAGAACAAAATTTTAAAACAGATAAACCGAGAGTGAACTTTTTTTTCCACAAACCACCCACATAGGTGTGGCTCTTCTCATACAGTTTCCTGATGGTTCTCTCCTTCATTGCTCTTACACAGTGGCAGCTACCTCCCTTTTAGTTGCCAGCAAGCATTCCTTAGATGTATACCAGTGGCTACAGTTCACCTTTCCTCCTTTTATACCTGTTTATTTACTTATTTGTTTAATGAATGAAGGAAGGAAGGAATGAAGGAATTAATTAATTAAGTCGTGTTTGGGCTTTGTGCACCTGCCAACCATCTAGGCAATTACCCTGAATTTTCACACATATTCTCTAATGTGCAAGAGACAACTGTGGTGCAACCGTCATCCAGGCAACCATCACGCTATTTTCTGATGCTTGCTTTACTGTTCTCTAGCACATACCCAGAAGGTAAAAAAAGATGGCATTCAATAGGGCAGTGTGAGGGTGTGCCACTCACTTCAGCAATTAATGCTGCCCACATAGTCCCTCCCCTCCACTCCTACCCCAATTCAGATGCCTCAGTCCATCTTTCTTCAACACTGGGGATTCTAGGTAGCATGAGAGACACAGTCCAACCCTCCCCTAGAGAGGGAAAAAGCTCAGTCTCATCACTATGTCCAATCCACCTCTAACTCATCCAGAATCCAGGCCACTAGTCAAATATTAGCAGACTGGGTCAAAGGCAGTGCTTTATCACTCGTTACCAGAAGGCTGTCCACTTTTCATACTACATCTATAGTCACACTGTTTCCTGAGGTACGTCAGGGAAAGCTCTTTGGATACTGGCAAGGAACATCATATTCACAGGTATCTACATGCATCCACCAGAGGACAGATGCACAGCAGAGAATACTTGTGAGAATGACAGTCATTAAAGCTTACACTTATGCACTTATATTACAAAAGTAGAAAGAAGTGCTCTACATTCAACTTTACCTTAGAGGAAATCCATGCTTAGTCACTGTTTTCTGATGTTGAGTGGCATGCTTTTGTGGATTGCTTTCTACCAGAAGCTAATTGACTTAGAGTTGCCCATGAGGCAAACAAAAAGAAGGATTAAATCCAAAGCACAGGATTTCTTAGTCAAAGACAAATTAGGTAGCACTTGTTATCTTTGCATCCCACACAGAATTAAAGAGAGAGTACAGGACTGCCAAACTGGAGCTTCTGCAATGATGTGATACATGACTTTCTGCTCTATGTCCCCAGGTGACAAAATTAAAAGTTGGAAATATAATCATTTATATGCTGCATATATAAATAAGTTCACTTCTGTCCAGTTGATCAACATGCTTGTGTTGAGAGAAATATTACAGAGCTTGAAAATGCTACAACTATTGAAAAATTTTATAATAATCTGGTATGCCAAAGTAAAGTGCTAACAATTATTTTCATATTTTTTTTTAAATTTTCATGAAACCCTTCTTCTGACAAGGAAAACAGACTCCTGTATCATACAGATCAACACTGTTATCCATATTTTTATGTGCCGCTGTTGCAAAATAATGAACTGAAGTGTTGCAACAAATCTCCTACCTCTGGAAGTAGCTGGCAAATATCTGCCCTGCAACATTTTCAAAATATGCAGAAGGAGACCACAAAAACAATTGCTGTTTTAAGGATGATAATGTCTGAGGTGCTGCCATTCACTTTATATGTGCAGAATTGTACAATGATGGAAGCAGTGCTGGTGAAATATCACACGCCTTGATTTGCCAGGAAACCATTCACAAGAGTGCGTCTGGTGCTATACTGTATTAACTGCTAAAAATGGCATAAATACATGGTAACATCCTGGCTAGTGCATAGAATGAGGACTGTGTCATTGTCAGCGGCCATTGGGTCACTTTTGTCCTCCCAACCCACTCTTTCACATTATAAGCAGCAACAGTCCGGTCCTACCTACTTCTAATGACAGTGAGGGTATCAGTGAAGGGAATAATCTATCAAAATTTCTATATTTGTGAGTATGAAAAAGACAAAAAAATGAGTATTAGCTTGACTAGCTAAAGAACATAATTGCAGAATGGTAATTCCTATGTCACTGCAAGCAGGGTTAATATTACTTTATAATGTTACCAGTACTCTGAAATATTTACAGCAGTGAGAACATAGCCATACACTATTGTCTGCATGCAGCATTAATTTGGGAAAAGTTTCACTAGTTGTGATTAAGAGATGCTGAACTTTATTTATGCTACTTACACATTCAGGACTCAAGTTAGGCATTTTGTAAAAGGTAGAAGTTTCTGGTGTGAAGTCTAGTAAATATCATACTCTATCTATACTGGATGACCATGTAACTTTCATCTTCTTATAATTGTACCCATTTTGTTTGTTTCCTTGCTTGCTTTTGTATATTTGTTTGTTTAATAGGTGAGTAAGTATTTTAGTCCAAAGACCAGTTTTATTTATGGCACAGATCCACAAAGCAGTAAGACAGCAATGAAACAGAAGTCAAACTGTTCTACTTAATGGGAAAAACATGCAGATAATAATACTGCAGGCAACAGAATATACAGTATAAGGAGAAAAGTGTCTATTTAAGTACTTTTTAAACAGTGTGCTACTTACTTAGAGAAATGTATTGATTATCAAGCTGCATAAAATATAATAGATAACAGCAACTATCATTATAAAATAAAGCATTTAATGTAGTTAAAAAACTGTAATATGAAACCACAAAAATAAAAATGTAAAGTGCTTTCAACATACAAATATTCCTCTTCAGGATCTCCTGAAATATGTCACTCATCTACAGAGGCAGATAAGGAGATACTGCAGGGAATCCCACAACATGAAACAATTGTCCATGGCTATCACTGACATTATGGTTCTCATGCCTTGCACTAGGCTATGTCAATGGTCATACTTGAATAATGCCTCTGCCTTCACTCCTGCTTCTTAATTCAGCCCTGTAATTTAAGGTGACCATAAGCCTTCCCCATCCCTAAGAACAGCATTCCCACTTTAAAAGCTATATTGTGGGTTCGGGTGACTTACATCTTTTCCAAAACTGAAAAGCAAAGGCTTCTCACCTTCTTCAGTAGTACGTGCAGACTTTGATTCACTGTCCATTCCCTGAAACTCATTGAAATACGGGCGGACTTTGATCTCATAGTTAACACCTTTCTTCAAGTTTGTTAAAACAGCACTTCTTTCAGTAGGTATCTTGACATCCATGCTCTGCCATGCAGAATTTGAAAGTAAACTTGTTGATTGCCTGTACAACACTCGATAACCTTGGATAAATTGGGACTGGCGATCGACCTAAAGAATTTAATGCACAATTTAGTTATATAACAGGATTACTTGAACAGCAAAAAGTGCATACCAAGTTTTCAGAATTAAGACACACAATTGTGTATGCATCATAATTCATAGGTTCATAATTTTAGTATGAACTTATGATACATGCACAATTGCACAGAAGCATGCATAAAAAAAGTAAAAATAAACATTTCATATGTCTTAAATAAAATCAGCACACTCTGGGATAAAAATGAATGACATACCCTTGGGGAGACAGAAATGCCCAAACTAACATACTCCCCACATAAACTCTAGAAACTTCCTAACACTCCCCCTCCTAATAAACATCCATGATGAATAGGAACACAATTGGGTTAGGTTGCACAGCTAGGCTTATTAAGGCTGTGGTGGTCATTGGCTTGGTATATAGCTATGAACCTATGAAATCCTAATGCAATGCTCTGACTTCCATTATAGATGCACTATTAATAAAATGCGGTCATTACTATCATTCAGTATTTTATATTGATGCTGATAACATTTATTTTACTTGCTTGATTTTTATTCTTCACCTTACTCCATTAAAGTTAACTTTAAACTCATATAAAGACAAAAACAAAAAATGTTGTTCAGAAACAGGCAAAATGTATACCATAACAGGCAGAACACTGTATGAACAAATGACGCATGCAATGCATCCCTAAAATACATGTGTCACAGTGTCAGAAAATCGGTCTTACTGAAGTTTAAAAAGACAGATGATCCGTCATTATATACATTTAAGAAACACACTTTGGCACCTTGAAGTAGGGGGATGGAGCCCTGACTATGACCCAGACATACCAAAATTAACAATTAGATCGTAGGCACAGGAAGAAAGTCCAGCTGTTTGACTGTCCATTCTGGGAGAGAGGTTTCCTTTATGTGATTGAGCATACCTCAAATGATGGGGTAGTGCTGCAATTGCACTACAGCTGATGAATTAAATGACTTTCTAAGAAGTTATATGCATGACAACTAGCGGCCTCGCTAAGTTAGGACATAACAACTATTCTCGGGTACAAAACCAGTGCAGGAGACACTGATGGTATCTCCTTCTCGACCTACTGATGGCCCTAGCAGTCCTGGCTGGAGAAATACTACCAGGGACTATTAAAGTAGCAGCAGTTGAACTAAAACTGAGTAGCTGATAATCATATGGCTCAGTATGTAAAGAGGAAAAACAAATAGCAATGTTCTATTCTGTGTGTAAGAAAATCTTTATGAGGTTAGCTGGTCATGCCCAGTGCTATGTGAAATGGAAACATCCTCATCAGCATCCATAAATCTGTAATAGAAATTATTTTGAAATAGTTCCTGAGATAGTCTTCTTTATCTTCTAAGCATCATAAATGTATGAGTAGCTCTGACACACATTTAAATTATAAAATGCTGTACTGCATCACTCAAAAATTCAGCCCATAAGGTTACTTCAGCTTGCTAAGATCTGCAACTAGCATGCTATCAGATTTCCACAGAGTAAAATGTTAGTAACTACTGCTATTCTGATAAAAATCAAATTAGAAATGGTGAAGAACAACTGTATTGCAAGTTACTTATGCAGGAGATAAATTCTTTTCCTACTTTTTCCATTCTTTTTCTTAATGATTATGTTGAAATCAGTGCAGATATAGTTGAAAATAAATCAGAATCTTTACAGTAAAAGTTAACTTCACAAATGTGACTTTTGCATCTTAAAATGACAAAAGTATACTGAAAGTAGAAGCTTTCATCAATTATTTTGGCACTTTGGTTAAACAGCATACATTACATTTCAACCTTAATTTAAAAATGTACACTCCAGTGGGCTTGCTTTTCTTTTTTTTAATGAAGAATAAAAATAAAAACAGCAAAATACTTGTATCACAAATGCTAATGACATATTACAGTACTTTGAAATGTGAGCACGGCAGCAGAACATCAGAGTCATTGCCTGTCTCAATGGTGCAAAGAGACAGAGCCCTGAATGTGACCCAGAGAAATGGGGTTTGATTACTGACACAAACACACAAGGAGCCAGGCAGGAAGGATAAGGAATGAAGGGGTGTGAAGTAATCATGCCTCCTAGGGGTGGGAGGGAATTACATTCATTTGGGATCACACTGGCTGGTGCTGCCTCCCAAATGGAGACTGGGGAGATCACCACTTATGCCTTAAGAAGAGAAGAGAATTTGGGCTGTTTGGAGGAACATCTCTTTCAGAATTGAAGGGATGTTCCCTGCCATGGAAAGTCCCCATATCACAGCCTCACCAGTTCCATGCTAATAAAGATAAGGAGAAAATAAGGAAAAAAAACTCAAAGGAACCTCAATGGCTGTCAGAATTGGCCCTGGTCAATCAACATTATTTATTTATTTATGCATTTATTTATTTATTTTCAGTTTGATAACCTGGGAAGTCCACTGGGCCAAGCCGAGCCCATTTGCAGTGGTGGCCCAGGGAGAAAAGCTCCAAAAGCAGTTAACAGAATATAACATAAGTAAAGTATGGAATATACAGTATACAAAAGCATAAATATACAATTTAAAATACAAATACAAAATCAGTACACGTTTAAAGAACACAAATGTTAAAATAAAGATAAAGTCAAAAGTAATACAGATAATATAATTAAAAGTACTAGTCATAAAGTGTTTATACAAGTTTAGTGTTTGTTCTAACAATAATGTTAGTGAAGGGAGGTTTGACAGAGATGACAGTGTAATTTAGGTGGGAAAGGAGCAGGAACAGTCCCAGTTTGAGCTAAGATAAGAATGTAGGAGAGATTTGAAATGAGTGCGGTTGTGAGTACAGCAGTGGGGGGTTCCATAGTTTAGTTAAGGACTGTGAGAGAAGTAATTGGCCAGGAGGGCAAAGGGGTTTATAGATTTTAAGGAGGTTTTGGTTTTAGATCTAAGAGTATGATTGGGGAGGTAAGGAATTAAGACTGATGAAAGAGAGGGGCAGATGGAGGGTTGGAATACGAGTTTGTGAGCAGTGGTGAGTAGTTTGAAATTCAGGTAATTAGGAAGCTCAAACCAGTTTAGGGAGTGGAGGGAATGGCAGTGATGGGTGGAGTATTTGGACCCTGTAGCAAATTTACAAACTTTGTTATAGCAGGCTTCCAGTTTGTTTTTTAGGCTAAGTTGGAGATGAGTAAGTAGAGGGGCACCACACATAAGAGAGGGGAGCAGGTAGGAGGAGGCTAGAGTACATCTGGTAGAAGTGGTTAGATAGCGATTTTATCTATACAGCAGACCTAGTTTTTGGTGGGGGGGTTTTACATTATTTTGGATGTGGATATCGAATTTTAAATGTTCATCAATGGTGACTCCGAGTAGTTTGGTGTGAGATACAATATGGATTAGAGTGTTATTGCGGCTTTTTATTTTAAAGGAGCTTTTGTCTATGGTGAAATTTCTCAAAGGAGAGAATATCATGACTTTCATTTTGTTAGCATTGAGAGTGAGACGGTTGTTTAGCATCCAAGTTTCGGTATTGGAGAAGGATGTTTGGGTTTTTTGAAGGAGTTCGGAGGGAGAGTTTGCTGAACAGATGATTGTGGAATCATCAGCATACTGGATCAGTGTAGCATTATCTATGTATCTGTGAAAGTTATTAATGAAAATATTGAAAAGTAAGGGGCCGAGAATAGAGGCTTGGGGGATGCTGGAGGGATTGCTGAGAAAGGATGAGGTGGAATTTTTCCATTTAACAGCTGGTCCTCTACTGGAGAGAGAGCTTGTAAGCCAGGCTATGGAGGAAGGACAGAAAATGAGGGAGGAAAGTTGAAATAATAGAGGGTGTGAGACAGTGTCAAAGGCTTTGAAGAGATCTAAGCAAAGGGTAGATATGATTTTCCCAGAGTCGCAAACATGATTAATAGTGTTAAGGAAGGACAGAAGAAGAGTGGTAGTGCTGTGGCCAGGCCTGAAACTATGCTGTATTGGGGTACGAAGATGACTGTGTGTTAGGTATAGCAAGAGTTGGTGATGAATGCACTTTTCGAGGATTTTAGAAGGAGGTGAGACAATAGCTATAGGATGGAAGTCAGTAGTGCCTGTGTTATTGCCACCTTTGTGGAGAGGGGTGACAAAAGCTTTCTTCCAGAGTGAGGGGACACAGGCTTCTTGGATGGACCTGTTGATAAGAATGGAAATGGGGAGGGCAACGCTGTCGGCAGCCATCTTAAGGAAGGGGGGAGTCAGATTATCAAATGCGTAGGAGCAAGGCTTTAGTTTAAGGAGGAGTTTTTTATGATGCTGGTGGGGTTAAGTTTAAGACTGAAATGTGGAGTGTTAGAGGGAAAAGCAGTGGATGGAGGATTATGAGAGGGAGAGAAGATGGGAAAGTTTGCAGTTAGTTTGGCTATTCAGTCAACAAAAAAGGTGTTGAAATTAGATGCAATCTCATGGTCTGGGGAGTTTGGGTTAGGGCATGGATTGTCTTTTCTACCAGGATTTAGAAGGGAGGAAATACAATTCTAGAACAGCTGCCTCAGTGATGGGGAACAATTGCACCTATTGGCTGAGAAGGGGTTGGTGATGGACAAACAGTAAGGGCAAGGACAGCAAATTAAAAAACATTGAAATCATTAATATTATGATGGTTTGGAATTCTGCTATTTGTTTACACTTAACTATAAATAAATATTCTGTGGATCATTAAGGGGTTACTTAGAATGAAGCTGCCACTACTAAATGTTACAGAATTCATCATTTTTGATAGAGCAGAGTAGTGGTGAAACAGTTAGCATTGTTGGCTCACAGCAAGAGGTTCTCTGGTTTGACTCTTGGCTGGGGTGCCTCTGTGTGGAGTCTGTATGCTCTTCCTGCATTTGGGTGGGTATCCTCCGAGTGCTCTGGTTTGACTCTTGGCTGGGGTGCCTCTGTGTGGAGTCTGTATGCTCTTCCTGCATTTGGGTGGGTATCCTCCGAGTGCTCTGGTTTCCTCCCACATTCCAAAGACATGTATCTGGAGAATTTCTCTGCGGGCTTCCTCTGAAAATGGGCTCTGTCCCAGTCAGACTTTCCTGGTGAACAAATAAATTTTTAAGAACATCTCAAAATCAGAATGTGTTAGTATCCATTGTGTTAAATTGTTAAGCTCTCAGAACAAGGATGCCATAATAAAAGCAACTTTCCAAAAGCAAGTACTTTTCTTGGAAGATATCGCAATGCCATGTTACATACTTTTCTGCCCAATATGACCACTACTCATAAAGCTTATTTTTGTTTTACATAAGCACAATAAAGCAAGGAAATCAAAAAACACTGTTTATTTTTCTGCTGCACATCATGACAATGGAATTAAATAGAAATATTCTATAAATTGCAGGCTGCTCCTACTACAAGGCCCCATAAAACCCTACCTGCATTAATTTTTATTTCATATATCCTACCGTTCATATTTAATCAAAAATAAAAAAAAATGTCATGCTAACATAAAAACATATTAACAGTGATTTTCCTTTAAAATTCACTGATTATAAATACACCTGATGTCTGACTTTTAAACTTTAAGCTTACTATGTTGCTGACTGCTATTGCTTCTTCCTAACTGTCTTTGAAAAACAGCTTCAAACTAAACTTTGAAAAAATAACATTACAAAGAAGGTATGTACTAATGCTGAAAAATAACATATTAAGCTAGTAAACTAAGTTCAAGCGTGATATAAGCTGGTGTAAAATGCTTCACTCCATATCTAAAAATGAGTAAGTTCCATTTTAATGAGACCAGCGCTAGACCAGCTCATCTAAGAATATGAGGTCACTTCTAAGATTCACTTTCTTGCATTTTCATTTCCACTGTAAGGCATGACAGTGCAGGCAGCAAAGGTTGTAATAAGCAATGCTATCCTATTTGGACATTTTTCTTAACTAATCTCTGTATAGTTTTAGCCTTGAGTATGCAAGGGTACAAATAACGGCCATGATTTCTTTCATTACCATCAGCTACATGGGACAATGTTATTATTTTTCAGTTGTAATGCTTCTAAATCCATTATCTCATAATCCTCTTCAAGATATTGATGTAAGTTGTCAACTGCCTGTCAGGTAAACACAAATGGCAGGGATACAAGTTATGAACAAGCTTCATCCGTATGACCTGGATTTGACTCCCTCATTACCTATTTGCATTCTGTGTGATTACATACAAGTCATTTAACCAGGAAAGGTCTGTGTGTTACCACAGCTAAAACAGGCACTTGGGCCTAGTAGGCTTAACCTGTGAATGAATGAATGAATTAATTAATTAATTAATATAATGTCTCTCTCTGTTCCATGGTCTGAGTATCTAAATCTTTAACTGTATACTGTCTAACTATATGTAAAATGTTTCTATTGTCAGCCTGTTTGGGCACACTGTGTTGCTTTGAGCAAGTCTATTAATGACACAGCACCAGCTTGGGTAGGGTGAAGCGGATGGCTGCCACAGATGAAATCTATTAGGAGATATGATAAGTACCTCAAAAGAGTTACCAATCACTCACAGTGCACTACTGGTATACATTAAAGCAGACATGGCTGAAACTTGTACAGTCCAAGTGAATGTATTTAAATGTCAGCAAATGCAACATGATTTGCTATAATTTTAAAGAGCGAAGGAAATTTTTATGGGGCCTTTTTTGGTCCTAATGTTTGGACTGAGAGGTCACCAGTCTGAGAATTGCCCAGAGTGTCAGCTGAACTAGCTACACCTCTGGACAGCACTACCTGGTCACCACTGCAGGAAAAAGAAAAAGTACAGTACGCTTACTTGACACAAACAGAAAGACCCCATTACTGGCAACCTAGGTAACAACATCCATTGTAATTCCAGCTTTTTTCTTTTTTTTTGGACAAATCTAACTAACAGGATATAGCCAATATTGTCTGAAGATTTTATTTCATTTTAGTATGTCATTTCACATACCTTTCTAAGAAGCTAACAATTTTTGCCACATAACTGCAACTTTATTTTAAATGGAGAACATGCAAGCAGCATTGGTTAGTTTATTATTTTACACCACCTCTTTTTACAGAGGATCCACATATCCTACATGTAAAGCAAAACATTAATAATAAAGGTATCTGTTACATTTTACCATATACACTTGGTAACACGTTCTAGGACAAAAACATATCCCTTTTACATAACCTACTCATAACTTTGTGGAGTCCCCTCATGACTGCATTACTCATGTCTTGTAAGAAAAAAAGTACCGTACTTCAATGTTAGCTATAACCATCTTCTTTGTAGCTGTTTCTAACTTAAAAAACTGAAAAGCCACTCGGAGTCTGAAGCAACATGCTAAATATACATTTAACAATCTGTCGTGCACCCTTATCAAAAAACTGCTTTGCAAATAGACTGGTACAGATATAATTTCTAATGTCCCAAATGTGTTCTTATATTTCAAAATACATTAGTGTTTTATTCCCTTATATCTGCTGACCATTTGACAAGTCAGTGTGATCTGAACTCCATTGTCACTTTTTCGTTTACAGAGAGTGACAATTGAGGAGTGTTGTCAAATTCAAAATCATCACAAGACTTTCATGAGCATAATTTTCAATTTGTAAGAAATGTAGTACAACTTTCATGAACAAAATCAACTGCCTGGTTGCTTCCTTTGTTTCAGGAAAGGCAGTCAGATAAAGATGAGCTATAACAAAAGACCAGAGCATTAATAGTGAATCACTTAAATAAATAAAAAGGATAACATCTGTTATACAACTAGTTGTACAATTGTAGAAGTTATAGAATAAACTGTTTAGATACTGCTTTGCAAAATGTTATGACAATATCAATCAAAAAGTGAAATACATACTTCAGTGTTATTTTACTTGAATGTCACTTTGCAACATTCAATCAAAAATGTTTGTTCAAGTGTTTGCAGGAAGATGTATTTGCATAGTATAAGTGAATGAATTTGTACCATTTGGTTACACTTATCTGTTTCCATGCCATGTATGTTTTTGTTGAGATTGGCATTCAGTGAGGAAAGGGAAATCCTCCTTTTCTATACTGTTACACAGTTTCAGAGTTGGTGTAAGTAGGAGGGACGTGGGGAAGCAGGGAGCTTGCACCCTTGCAAAAACACTGTTTTTGTTTTGTTTGTTTTTTATTGTTTTAGGGTTTTACTGAGTTTGATTGACTGTATTTCAAGTAATCATGTTTTGAGATATGTGTACTGGGAGTAATGTAACAGATTATAGCCATCTTCTTTGCAAATATTAGAACTAATATTTTTAATACATGTATTCCCATTTAGTACTGCACATAATTAAAGAAAGGAAGAATTTATCTTGACGGCCTTTGTGTGTGTGTGTGTACCTCTCAAATGTATGACTGACTTACACATACACAGAATATGAGGGACTCTGGAGTACAATGCATGAAATATCTTGCACTATAACACCTAATGGACAAGTTTCCTGATGAGAGCTGATGCTAGGATCACTAAATCATGGTACACAGTCTTGCAGTGCAAGATACTTACCACATGAATTAGATGAACATAACTCTTTTATCTGTAATTTTTAACTGGAATTACTGTTTCTCAGTAATTTCAGTGATGGCTATCATAAACGTACTGCTGATTCCCATTGATTTCAGTGCGGGTTGTCATACACTCACTCATTGATGCTTTAAGCTGTGTATTAATTAAGGCTTTACATAGTTTCAGAATGTTTTCAGAAATGGGGTATTTTCTGAGTGGCATAATAACATAAGTTCTGAGATGACTATTTAGTTTAGTTTCAATGGACAAGGTCAAGTTTGTGGCTAATGCCATTTAACTATAAGCTGCTAATACCATTTAACTATCGGCTTATTGTTATCTGTTTTTATTTTTTTCTTTGAATAATTTCATTATAGCAATGATAAATTTGGGCTTTCTGAGCTTGATTTGGGAGGGATAGCTGTTTTTAGATGTTAGGACTTTTTTAGTGCATGCAATCTATATACACATAAACGTGTGTGTGTGTGTGTGTGTGTGTGTGTGTGTGTGTGTGTGTGTGTGTGTGTGTGTGTGTGTGTGTGTGTGTGTGTGTGTGTGTGTGTGTGTGTGTGTGTGTGTTTGTGTGTGTGTGTGTGTGTGTGTGTGTGTGCATGTGTGTGTGTGTGTGTGTGTGTGTGTGTGGTGTGTGTGTGTGTTGCTTGTTTTTATTTCACTGAGATTTTTGGGGAAGTTTATGTAGCATCCGATTATTTGAAAAATGATTGTGAGTCCAGTATGTAAATAATGGATAAATGGATTTACTATACTGTGATATACCCATATATATATATATATATATATATATATATATATATATATATCATTAGGATAGCATGACTACATATACATATGCATCAGAGAGGAAACTGTAAAGGGATATATGAAATCATTAGAAGCATTTTTGCAAAAAAAAGCTGGATGTTGCGAACATATGAGATGAAAAGCCATAAATGATATTCTTCTTCTTTCGGCTGTTCCCGTTAGTGGTCGCCACAGCGGATCATCTGTTTCCATTTCTTCCTGTCCTCTGCATCATGCTCTTTCACACCAACCGCCTGCATATCCTCTCGCACCACATCCATAAACCTTATCTTAGGCCTTCCTCTTTTCCTCTTAACTGGCATCTCCAACCTTAACATTCCTTTCCCAATATACCCAGCATCCCTCCTCAGCACATGTCCAAACCAATGCAATCTTACATCTCTTGCTTTGTCTCCAAACTGTCCAACCTGAGCTGACCCTCTAATATACTGATTCCTAATCCTGTCCATCCTAGTCACACCCAGTGCAAATCTTAACATCTTTAACTCTGCCACATCCAGCTCTGACTCCTGCCTTTTTGTCAGTGCCACTGTCTCCAATCCGTATAACATAGCTGGTCTCACTACTCTCTTATAGTCCTTCCCTTTCACTTTTACTGGTACCCGTCTGTCGCAAATCACTCCTGACACTCTTCTCCACCCATTCCACCTTGCCTGTACTCTCTTCTTCACCTCTTTACCACACTCACCATTACTTTGAACTGTTGATCCCAAGTACTTAAACTCATCCACCTTCACCACCTCTACTCCCTGCATCCTCACCATTCCTCTATCCTCCCTCTCATTCACACACATATAGTCTGTTGACCTTCATTCCTCTCCTCTCTAAAGCATATATCCACCTCTCCAGGGTCTCCTCAACCTGGTCCCTACTCTCACTACATATCACAATGTCATCTGCAAACATCATAGTCCACGGGGCCTCCTGTCTGATCTCATTTGTCAACCTGTCCATCACCACTGCAAATAAGAAAGGGCTTAGAGATGATCCTTGATGTAATCCCACCCCCACCTTAAAAGTATCTGTCACTCCCACCTCAGTCCTCACCAATGTCACACTACCCTCGTACATATCCTGTACCACTCTTACATACTTCTCTGCCACTCCCGACTTCCTCATACAATACCAAAACTCCTCTCTAGGCACTCTGTGATATGCTTTCTCTAAGTCCACAAAGACACAATGCAACTCCTTCTGACCTCCTCTGTATTTCTCCAACAATACTCTCAGAGCAAACATGCATCTGTAGTGCTCTTTCTTGGCATAGCCATAAATGATATTAATGACTGAAAATGAAAATGCTATTTAAACAACTGTAATCAGCTCATGCTCACATGACCAAACAGCACTAATAAAACTTTTTATAATTATGACATAGCTAAAATTATACTTATTTTTGCTACTAAACATTTGAGCCCACAAACCCTGCTACAATGTGCTGCTTTAATTTTGCTCAATTTTGACAATGCAAAAACACGTAATGTACACGTACCACCCATTATTGTATTTAACTTAAACGTTAAAAACTTGTAATTACAGACACAGGAAAACAGCTTTACTAATTTACAAACACCTAAATGTATCAGTGAATAACAGTTTGTTCAATTAAATTACATGACATTTGTAGATCCACTGTGCCTATTTTAGTTTTATTTTACTGCACATATGTTGCTGTTCTAACTAAAAACTATCTTAACTAGCTATTCTCCTCACAGTTTATGATATAGGCAAGCCAGTGATGAAAAGTATCATTATCATACTTACGCATTCAAAGCTGATCACACTTCTGATTCACATCTGACACTTTTTAATTAAGTATCTGAACATCTACATTGAGACAGTTGTCTTCCGAATGCTTTGTCAGATATTCCAACAATATTAAGTCTCCAGCTATGACTATGGATTATACTCCATCACCACTCAACACTGCACTGTTTTCTTGGTTAGCTATTAGAAGCTGTATTTTCTTTGAAATGAGCTACAGCAGTATTTTTGAAATCTTCTTCTTCATTTCAGCAAATGGATCCACTGAACAGATTCAGCAGCTTCAGAGCTGTTAATGCTTTGTGTACATGGTAGGAATCCCATTTACACCAAGGGAAGTCAACCTTTACTATTTAATTACGGTAAGAAAGAGCAATATGATGAGCAATAAGGGGAGGAAGGACACCCTTTGTAAAATCATGTACCCAGTTAATGCTACAAAATGTATATGAAAATCAGAAGAAATATATTCTCATTTTCAGACACAAGACTTGGATAACTGGCAAGTCCTTTAATGGCCACTTGCATTTTCAACAAACCATTCCAGCTGATCTTTTTTTTTAAATAAATATATATCTCATTAACATTAGTTATATTACTTTTTGACACATTACTTTAGTTTTCTATCTTCTGTCTCTTACCGTCCATGTGACTTGAATAGTGGTTGGTGTTAGTACAACAGGGTTATGCAGTCTAACAATGACATCTCCGAGTTCTTTTTGAACTTGTCGGTGGTCCACTCCCTGTGCAGGAGGACTGATATCTGCAAGAAATTAAAAATCAAAGATCAAGAATATAATTATGTAAGCTATCTCAGTCACAGTGACATCATAAACATGGAACTGCATTTTATTTTCTAATTAAACAAATGTGGACACTTTATACAGTAAATACATTGGATTTTCATCAGTTACAGCACTAAATCCTACTGTTGTTTTTTCCAGTTTTACTTATGGTATCCTCTTAAACTATTGTTTAGTCCTACAATGTATATAACCTTTAAAACTAAGGGCAACCGTGTGTAAGGTCTAATGTCCAACATCTTCATTTGGGGGGAGGCATTGTGATCTTACTTCTGATTGACAAGTGGAAGTTTTGGGACTACCTATAACCAGCCGTGGGGGGGGGGTGATCTATTACTGCCAGATTGTAAGCATATGACAGTGAGTCAGACAAAGTTTGCCAAACCATGCTGAACTTATTGCATGTGAGGTAAAATGAATCTGAGTCTGGCTCAAGGGGTAGAATTATTTTAAAAATTTGCCTTACTTTGAAGACGGACTCATACTGGGACTAACCTGTTTCATCGCTACCCACCTCTTAGGATGATACGAAGGTTCTCCTCTTCATTACGCAACCATCTGGGCAGTATTCATGTTCCTCAATAATGGTGAATGGCTATGGTGAATGGGGTCTATATTACATAATCAAAACATAATTTAATCGAATGTCACTTACAACGAAAATGCCATTTATCGAATTCACTCTTGTGGGGGTCTGCATCCCCCACACTCCCTGCTAATTATATATACCAACTCCAAGATCGCATTACAGTGAGGAAAGGGCAAATCTTCCGATCTTCACTGTACCACAATCTCACTATAAACAGCTTGATGAATGGCAATTCGATGTCAAATGCCGTTGGATTAAATTACTTTTCAATAATGTAATATAAACCCGGTGAATGAGTAGTGTCACAAGAAAAGACCCGACAGCTGCCAGTGCAAGAACCCTCTCCTGCTCCCCCCCAGATGAAAAGAGACGTTAAACAGTAATGACATCATATGATTCCTCTCTCTTATGAAGAAAAATCCATATGCCAATCATTTGTATTCAAGTGACCAAGAAATGCATAATCACACTACTTACAAACATTCTTCCCAACCTCATAATGCAGTAGATTAAAATTAATAAGTATTGATTTCCTATATCCAGTGATAACGTAAAGCATTCCACACATTACTGTAAATGATTATCGCTAATGCATACTGCAAATATGGAAAGAAAAACACTGCCAATGTAGCACAGCTGTGTTTTATCAGGTACTTACAACCCTTAGCCCTCACATGCAAGATTACCGGATGGTCACATGACAAATGGCATTCTCCAGATTTTAGCAAATACATTAGCAGTCACAGGTCATCATAGTCTAATTTAGGTTTAGTACGTTTCTTGGGAAATGGTAGTATACATGGAAAAAACTTTGTATTCTGTTAACAATTAACTTATCCACCTTACACTACACTGTGTTTGAAAACAATTCAAACAGCATGAATAGAACATTGTTTTCTTCAGATGTGATCTTTGTTTCTCATGATGTGACGTGGATAATTCCTTCATAGTTTTTTTATTCTTTTGACATTCATACTGCCATACCCCTATATAAGTGTATATATATTTCTGCAGAAAATAACATATGCAGAAATGAGTAGTCTCATAAAAAAATATTGTTTTATGGTCTGTTATACATATCATGAATCTTTTACTGTCTGTCTGTCTATCTGTCTATCTCTCGTCAAATGTTTTAGAAATGTCTAATGTGTCTGTCCATCAAAAGTATTTGGAAATACAAAAATATGGATAACAGAAAACCTGCATGACATAGTGGTACACCTTCCTTAATAAATTATCTGATGCCATGTCGTTCATAAGCAATCTACTTCTTTGGGTTCCTACTGTAGAAACTGCTAGAAAAAAATAACATCTACCCTAATATTGCCCTGTATTAGCATACAAATCTTGAAAGAAAGTCAATGTTTTTGTGTATGTCTTCCTTCTAGCCATAACATTTATTTACAGACCACTTCATATTAATGAGTCAGGCTGCTTTTCAAGCCTTTTAGCTGAAGCCTGAAGCTTAGTACACTCGGTAGCTGGAGGAAAATGCTACAATTCTTTTCTACAACTTGATATTGTTAGAAAGGACTCAAACATAGGCTCTGCTTTTTCATGAGAAGTTCACAGCCATTAAATTTAGATGTTTTGAAGTAAAAATTCATACTGAGTAAAATTTTCAAAAAAGGTTGAAAGTTTGGGTGAGGGGCAGCTTTTTCTTGTGAAAAAGGTCCGTACCTTTGGTTATTAATAATTGCTAACATTTCCTTACTGACCACCCAGCTTCAGAAGAGACTCTGGAAATTTAAATGAAAAAAGGTTTGTAATCTGCTGGATTGCCTTAATGAATGCATCTAATTCTGGCTATCCCCAAGATATACAAACCAGAGTACGCATTAACAATCACCTGTGTGCTACAGAGGCCACATGAAGTTTTGCATCAGCTCTGTAAATGTAAATAAATGCAATGTAGGTTCTCCAAACCAATGTCATTCAGAATGCAGATAAAAATCTGTCCAGCAATTGCCTAAAGCCAAGATATTCACTGCTTCTGTCAACTCCAAGGTATCTGGCTAGAAATACACAGCATTTGAGTTTGAGTCAGCAGAACTAGGTTAATTGTGTGATGATCTGTTGTGCTACAACACAAAAGTGCCCAATGTGCACTCTTTCCTTCAGGTTCTGTAGCCTTAATGACATTTGGAGGAAACCACACATATTGAACAAAGTCATGGCGAATGCATGGAACCACTTCCAACACCCTATATTTCTCACACTTTTGCATTTGATACACAAACCCAAGGATGCTGGATCCATGGTACGTAACATCCACCATTGTTTCATGTTGGTACGTAATACAAACTGCTAGAATGTTGGACTTAATTAATACAGTAAACACAGTAGTTAACCTATTGTACTACATGCCATATTCTGGATTTTGTTGTTCTGAGTTTTCATTGTTGTGTCTTTGTGAATTTTGATAATGTGTTAATGTGATCTTCTAAAATAGACCTATATATATATATATTTATTCATTCATTTGCACACACACACACACACACACACACACACATATATATATATATATATATATATATATATATATATATATATATATATATTTATACATATTCAATATGTTTAACTTTAACTTTAAATAGCTACTTCAGCACTCCCATGAAAAGAGAGTACTGGCCTTGTGGGACTAACCTGGTCAACAAAAAGATAAATAAATAAAAATTAAAAACAAATAATGACACATATATATATATATATATATATATATATATATATATATATACAAAATGATAAAAAAGTGGTTGGTACTCAACATGATAGTAATGCTAGGACCCTCTGGTGGATGCAGTGACTGAAATCATCATTAAGATGCCTTCCATTCAATGTAATCACTGGATGTGTCTCCAGATTTGCCTTATTGGTATGAATGTGTCAGAAAGGCAGAATCTAAGACAGTCATTAAAGTGAATGCCTAGTACAGCTGGAGCTTTGCTTGGCCATGGAAGATAACTTTTGGATGTCCCCAAAGAGGTTCTGACACAGCATCTAATGGCTCAAGAATGAAGGGGAAACAATTAGAAGGTTGTTCCCAAAAAAGAGCCGAAAAATGACCTACATACAGTGCTGACATCGTTGGAAAGTAGAATAAGCTCTGTGAAGTGGAACTCCCAATCCCACTGGTCATACTCTCCTTTGAGGAGGCATTCCCCAGAAGAAACTGCTGACACTTGGTCTTAATCTGAAGGTGGCATCTCTGAAGCAAGTAAACAATTCTGAAGTGATCAGGCTGCTGGAGCAAATGCAATACAGTTAGGAAAGCTGAAGGCACTACATATTGTTAGTCATAATAATGTAGTTTTTCAGTGCTGCATGGAAGAGGAAGACAGTAATGATGATAGTGCCTCATCAACATCATCATCATCATAATTATTTCCCTCTCCCATTTTTCTACATGGAGTCAGGTGTCGCATCATATGTTGCCATCTCTCTCTCAGTCTCTCTCGATTTAGTGCCACTCTTCTACCTTTGACAGTCATGCCTGTCTCTCTTTGATGGACATCCCCATGTCTTCTTACCTTCCTCCTGTTTCTCCAAAATCTTCTTCACCAAATTGTCTTCTGCTTCCTGTACATTTGTCCAAAGCACTGTAACATGTTCTCTTTAACTTTCTCCACAATTTGAGCTACTTGGGCTTCTACTCTGATGTCCTCATTTCTTTGTCTGTCCCACTACTACCAGTCTCAGGCACGTCATTTCTGTCACCTCTAGCTTCCCCAACTGCTCTGTCTTTATTGCTCAGGTTTCTGTAACAGGCAGAAGTACTGACTGCAGCACAGTTTTGCATAACGTACTTTTCAGCTTCTTTGAAATTCAGCTGCTACACATTACCACTGACAGTCTGTGCCAGTAAGCTGTGGCCCTTCTGATTCTAGCTTTCATTTCCTCATTCAGACTTCCCTGCTCCTCAGCCATCAACTTATTCCATTTTTTCCCATTCTGTCTCAATACTTCAGTTCTTCTGATGACCCCTATTTGCTGACAGTATATCCTAACTAGAAAACTAGGGAGGTGGTCCATCCTTTCAAAAAGAGCACCAGGGTGTGTTACTATTATAATGAGATCACAATCCCCCACCCTCCTGGGGACAGCCCATAACAGAGTGCTGGAAGGAGGACTTGATCTGAAAGCTGAACATTATGTTTAGAAGAAGCAAAGCAGATTTTGATCTGTAAAAGGAACAGCAGATTGGTTACTTTTCTTTTCATATATATTGGAGGTGTCACTGAAGTTAACCAATAGTGTGCACCTCTGCTCTGTGGACACTCAGAAGTTACATGACTATGTTCTGAAAGAGTCTTGGAAAGAACTACAACATTACAACAACACAGCATCCTGGTATTCCTGTTGTGATCCAGCCCCAGTATTAATGAATTGAGAGATGGGTCTACATCTTAAACATTAAAGTGAACATGTTCAAGGAAGGTTTAGGAATTCACGAAAGGAGTATGTTCTGTCTCCCCTTCTGCTTATGGGTTGCTCAATATCCACTTTAGCATTGTAACAGTTGTACCTTTGTTATCTGCAGTAGATGTAACCCTCTTACCCACAGTGATTTACAGCATGAACTGGGAGAAAAATGGCACCTCTATATCAGAGGTCATTGTTTTCTGGACAGAGTGTTCACAGGAGGTGAGAAGAAACCTGGCATCCAAATGAAAGAAGTTTAAATATCTTGGTGATTTGTTAATGAAGGAGGGTAGACAGCACTTTGAGACTCACAAGTGGCCAGGTATGTCTGCAATAGCTTTGGAGGTGACCTGTGTGACACACACAAAAAAAACCCACTGGATATATTCTGTATATACCTTATGTAACGTTCTTATTCCCTATTGTATAGTTGCTGACATGATGTTATACCATTTCTTTGTAACTGTACTTTGGAGCTTATGTAGTTATTCTATATTGCTTCCTTGGAACTGTATTTCATCTTCCTTCCATCTGTATATACTTGCTAATATTATGTTACACCATTTCTTTGTAACTGTACTTGGAGCTTTTTTTCCTGGACCTCTACTGAAAATGGGTCTCTGATCCAGTAGACTTTTTCCGGTTACCAGATGTCAATAAGTAAAAAATAATAAATAACTGGCCTTTGACAATACAAGATCTGGGTCATGAAACAATTTACTACTCACTTTACATCTCCATCCTCTTCTGAGTTTATAAATTTTGGGTATTGACCAATGTGAAGAGATCAAAGGTACAACTTCTGGAAATGAGATTCTTTAGGAGAGTTTTGGAGTTTATGCACCACGAAAGAGTGAAAATCTTGGTTATTCAGGAGGCCTTCAGAGGAGCTTCTTTAGACCAAGATGAGGTAATGATTCATAGAAGGTAGCTGTTTCCTGGAAAAGATGTCTCTTAGCTGTCTGCCAAGCATGACACATTTTTAAGGGGCTTCAGGCCAGACTCTGGACATATTGGAGACATTATATCACACAGCATTCTTTAAAGAATATGGGGATTCTATTGCATGAGCCAGAACCTTTTGCTGCTGATAGGGAACTCTGGTGTATCCTGGTCAGCTTCCTCAAATATGACCAGTCACAAGGTGAAGCAATTTAGAAGATATGGATGATGACTAGGCAGAAAATTGCTGGCTCAAAACATTTTATTCTCTGGTTTGATTCTCAGCTAGGGTTCCATATGGGTGGAGACTATGTGTCTCCCTTGTTCCAAACGGGTTTTTAACATGGTCTTTTGGTTTTGTCAACCAATCCAAAAATATACTAACAGGTTGATTAGCAGTCATGTAAACTGCCCTTGGGTGCATGTGCAGTGTACTTGTTGGGTCTGTGTACATCCTGTGATGGACTACAACTCCATCTAGGACTGGTTATGTGCTGCCTTATCCCCATTGCTTACAAGGATAAACTCTGGCTCCCTCAAAACCCTGATTATAGTAAACCACATATCAGAAAAGGAATGAATGAATAAAGGAACGGATGAATGAATAAGAAATGAATGCTTGAAATTCTAGCTTCTGCCTTAAAATGCTTTTCGACCACAACATAATTACATTTGAAAATAATGAGATCAATGAATCTTCAACTCATGATCTGTTAGAATGTTCTGAGAGTTGTAAATCATAGCTTAAAGAATTTCAAATATTCTTTCTTTAACAGATCAGTTTTCTATACATACCTTTCATTTTTTGGTGTCTTTTATACATTAGCAATTTCTCCCAATTTACGAGAATGCTTAATGACTTTACATTAAATCATATAATAAGCATCATTCACTGTATTTAAGGTACCCTAGAAAAAAAATCTATTGATAAAAAGTTCCACTGTATAACAAAATCAATCAAGAAATATAACAGTGATTTTCCTCTCTATCCTGAATTACAAGTGTTTTTTCCTTCCTAAATTTACAGTATACTTAAAGGTACTATTACTGCAAGACAAAACGTCTTTCACCTCAAAACATATTCATTTCCAAAAATGAGCACAGAGGTTTCAGGCTATTAATGAGCTGCTTCCTGTAGTCCAAGGAGCTGCTTCCTGTAGTCCAAGGAGCTACTTCCTGTAGTCCGAGGTTTAATCATCTCAGCCTTCATTTGCCTACTGCCTAACTCAGGGCAAGTCATTTAACCTGACAGTATTCTGGGGAAATTAAGAAATGGGGGTAGTCTTCTCAATCTGCACCTTGACAGCATGCCTGATAACTACCCATGAAATTATGAACAGATTTAATAAACTGCAAGCAATAACTGAGTAAACAAAATAAGGAATGAAACAACGTACTTAAAAAAACTGATATACTATGCAAATAGGATATACTGTGCAAATAGGTTCATAGGTTAATAGGAAAATACTAGTCTATTGGCCCGGAGGCCCTTATAAGCCTAGACAAGAATTTCACCCATGTTCTCATAAAGTCAGCACCTGTTTTCCCTGTCCAGCAAGGACACAGGTGGGATCCCAGGGGCATATCTTTTGTTTCCCATCCAGTCATCCAGGTTCCTCTTAAAGAGGGCTAGTGAGGTATTCTGCTTGATATGGAGAGGAAGTCTATTCCACAGATGGGGGAGTTGTTGGAACACAAATCTATCCCACCAATAAGTTCTATTAATGTCACAGTCCAGGTTGAGACCTTGCATGTGGGTTGTGCAAGTGAAGTTTGACTTACGAATATGCAGCAACTCCATCAAGGCTGAGTGTGAGACGGACTTGTATGCCAGACACAAGTCACCTCTGACCAGTCTGTGTGAGACTGAGTAGACAGACAGGGCTTTTAGCCTATCTGTATAGGACAGGAGTTTGAGACCCTGGATCTTCCTGGTCAGGAACCTCTGTAGTTTCTCCAACAGCTGCATGTGCTTGTCAAGGTACATGCCGAAGGGGGCATTGCACTCGATAATGGGTCTGATAAGGGAGGAGTACAGGGATGCTATGACCTCCTTGCTCCTGGATGAAATACCCTTACTTATGAGGTGGGCCACATAGAAAGCCTTCTATACAATGGAGGCAACATGGTAGTCAAAGATCAGGTTGCTATCAACCTGGGTGCCCAAGTCCCGAGTGACTGATTGCATACTTAGTACATTGTTATTAATGTGATAATTAGTGGGGACACCATTTTCCCCAAAGGGGATAATGATGCATTTCTTGGCTTTCAGTTTGAGGCCATGCTTCTAGCACTAGTCATTAGTTTGGTTAAGGCCCTCTTGGAGGATGTTCACATCACTAGGGGAATTTATGACAATGCCCAGCTTGCAGTCATCTGCAAGGTTGGTCAGCCACAGACCACTTGTTTTGGCTTGCACCTCAGAAAAATATATCCCAAACAGCAGAGGCCCCAAGACCAATCCTTGGGGTATGCCACTTTTTACGGGTCTACTACTAGAGGTGGCTTCCCCTATTTTGACTGAGTGGTCTCTATCAATGAGCCAGTTAACTACCCATCTGGTGACATATGGGTTGATGCCAAGCTGGGAGAGTTAATCTATTATGCCCAAATAAGTGCTAATCCTATTTCAGGAATAAGGTATCTCTGTGTTCAGTCAGAGGTATTTTCACCATAGCAGGAAGTGGCAATTCCTCCGTGGTGGACCCAGAATTTTATGGTTACACTACTTCCTGTTACCTTATAAGTTACTTGTAAGTAAATCAAGTCAATAAGGCAGCTCCCATCTCCAGCTACAAGGACACAGTAGAATCACAAAGACCAAACATAAGATTGTTATTCTTATGACATTACTTCTTTCGCTGAATTATTTCTTTCACTGATAGGAATAGAGGGCAACTGAAACATGAAGTTAAGTTTCAAAAGAAAAAATGTCCCAATGAGAAATCCACCAATATCAACAGGCCATGACTGTCAGCCTCCCCTGATCATTTTCACAAACGCAAAAATCTAACTATATATGTATGTGTGTGTGTGTGTGTATATATATATATATATATATATATATATATATATATATATATATATATACACAGACATATATGTATATATATATATATATATATATATATATATATATATATACACATACATACACATATATGTGTGTGTGTGTATATATATATATATATATATATATATATATATATATATATATATATATACATATATATATATATATATATACACACATATATATGGGTCGACTGTATAAGTTCGACAATACACTTCTTCGAACTCACACAGTAGACCCTGGTTTACGCGAAAGTGCACTTAATCGAAAGTGCACTTTCGCGAAACCCGCTTCAGCGAACGGGCTACTACTGATTTTAGTGCAGTAGTTACGGACCTTAGGGTTTGGATGCAGGTCATGATAAGGGGATAGCTAGTACGGCTATCCCTTTACCATGACCCACACCCTAACCCTAAGGTCCATGACTACTGCACCACAGTGGAGGATAGCCTGTCCTCCACTGTGGTGCGGTAGTCACGGACCTTAGGGTTAGGGCGCGGGTCATGGTAAGGGGATATCTAGTAGGGCTATCTCCTTACCATGACCCGTGCCCTAACCGTAAGGTCCGTAACTACTGCACCACAGTGGAGGACATAGCACGTTTTCCTGCTGTCCTCCACTGTGGTCCAATCCGTTCACAGAAGCTGAGTTCGCGAAAGTGCACTTTTTAATAAGTGCACTTTTGCATAACTGAGCAGTCTACTGCTATTTTTTGAATACGTGGTATTCGATGAAAAGCAGTAGACCCATATATATATATACATATATATATATATATATATATATATATATATATATATATATATATACACACACACACACACACACACACACACACACACACACACACATGTACATCCCCCTCCTTAAAGCTGCCTGAAAACCTCATATACTCTCTCATCCCATAGTACTCCCTCCTCACATTTTCAGAATTTATCCCTTTCTCAAACTCAGCTGTTGGGTGCAGGTGAGAAGTAGCAGCTCCATTTTCTCCACATTGCTGCTGTTCCTCAATCAAACATTTAGTAGAGTTCAAGCATGAGGGGTTGCTTGTGTGAGTTACAAAATGCCCAAGTCTATGGCTACCAGACAGTGGCTTTTGGAGGGTCTGATACTTGGGAACTTCTGGTAGACCCAATACATTAACATACTATTGAGATGCTTTCAAAAAAATGTACAAATGTACAGTAAAGAATATTGTCAGTTTCACTGCAGTCCACAGCAGCTGAAACTGCAAATGTGATTTAAGTACAGTAAATATTCTGATTTATATTTCATCCCTTATTTCCACTGTCACCTGGATGGTAATTTCATGTAGCTGCAGCTATTTTTGTGAATGTTTTTTTTTCACCAGTTGTCTTTCCAAAAGAGGGACTCATTAATCAGACTGCTTTGGCTTGTGCATCTTTGATGGCGTATGACTGTTCTCAAACTGTAAGCAATCACTTAAGAAGGAGGGATTAGTGAACGTTAATAATCAAGAGAAAAGTGCACTTAAAAAGTTATTTTTCTCTGCTTTGGATCTGAACCCAGACAGTTTGAGCTGCTCATAGTGATGAGTTTGTGAGCTTGTTAATAGGATAAGGTGACAGATTTTGATTTTGCTATTTGAAGAAGAAAAGATATTTATTGAAATTGGACATGCATGCCATGAGTGGAAGGTCACACTTGAATTTTAGTTTTAGTACATTTCTACCTATAGCTTGTCAAGCAGTGGTTAAAGAATGATTGAGATTTTGTAGCATAACTTTAGTTTGGTTAACCTCTACTAATTTTTGCATCAATGTGATCTTTACAAGTCAGGGTAGGAGCTAACATAAGCACTAGGTATTTTCCATGGTCTGCTCTGGTTAGAGTTTTGTCTTACATATCTCTGATTATCATTACAGATAGTTTTACAAGTGATTACTGAGATTTGAAAACCATGACATTTGACTTGGAATTGTTTGTGTTGATTAGCAATAGTCCATTCTGCCAGTTTAGTACAGTTTTTACACATTTTTTGTGAGAGATTTCCAAAAATATTTCTCTGAATGTAGCATGGGTTTATCATCACATAAAGAATGCATTTGAGAGATGGAAGTTCATGTGTGAAATCATTTAGGAACAGGGATAATAGGGCAGGACCTAAGACAAAACTCTATGAAGCACCAAAGGATAAAGCTCCAAAATCAAACAAGTCGGAATTTGCAAGTGCTTAAAATGTTCTTTTACCCTGGCAATCTTTCAACTTTAGGATGGGGTTACACCAATGTTACATTTATCTAGGTTCTTTAGGAGTGGTACATGGCTGACTATCACAAAATTTCTTATCATATCAATGAAAGCACTTGCTTTTAATATACTTTTTCTCATGATGTAGTTTGATGTTATTGATAGCACAGTGAATGTGAAAAAATTTCATTTCAGAAGCTGTGCTGATCATCACTGAGAAGTCTGTAGTCATTTATGTGTTTAAACATTTTCTCATAAGCTATTTTTCAAATATTTTAGTGAAGGTGCAGTGGTATGTAGTGGGTATATAGTATTTTAGTGCCTTTGGGATGCTGAAGTAGGTGGGGATATAATAACGTAATTCTTGAATGAAGGAAGTATAAAGCCAGTTGTTATGGATAAGTTAAAGATTGGAATAGTGTATTGGAAATTTTCTAGGAGACCATCATACACATATCTTTAATGTATTACTAACTACTGGCATACTTCCACCTACCTGCCTTGAAACACTCTGTCATTATTCCCCTCTCTAAAGTAAACAAACTCTGCAAGCTTAAAGATTGCAGATAAAATAAATACACAGCAGTCACAGTATTTCACTCACTCAGTGTGACTGCTGTGTATTTACTGGCCTATTTTTAGAAAGTATATATTACCTGATCAGCCTGGTTATTTAACGAAGAATTGTGTCACATGATTTTAAAAAACACTCCAATTATATGGCATTTTTTAAGAATGATTTCAAAATTTACTTGCAAAATGAATGTAAGTATTTCTTGTAAATGCTTGCATTTTATTTTATTACATTTAGACCTGCACTATTAATCACTGTATATATTTTAAATAAGGAAACTGTTTTATTGTAAATTCTATGCTACAATACTGTACAAACTCTTACCTGTTCAATTCTTACTACTTAGTCTAAATGCCTTATTTTGTTGATTTTTCTCAACTGAACTACAAAGGACATTTGCGTAATTATTTTATTGTATGTATCTTATTGCATGTTATTTCACCACTGTAGTTTTTGTTGATTAGATGTACTGTGGAGCTTTTCTCCCTGGGCCTCTGCTGAAAAAGGGCACTAGCTCAGTCATCGACTATCCCGATCAACAAATATCAAATAAATAAATAAATACCCTTTGGTGTACATATTTACTATTACTGTTATTATTGTCCTCTGTATAATACCTGCACCTTTGTGCTTTGTGGCATTTGGCAATCAACCATTTTGTAATTGGACTAATTATCACTATACTGTTCACATTGACTTATGTTTCTGTTTGTACAATTGTCAGCTCACTTAACCAATTACCAAACTGAAAATAAATAAAAAAACAATACAATGCTGGATAAAGTATGTGGAATCTGGTACTTTTTTGTTTAGATTTTTAAAGATTTTATTTTTTGTTATGTGACTTTTTTAATAGAAGAATGGGCAGAAAGTTGCTAGTGAATAAAGTTTCACTGAATTTGGAATTTCAAAGACAAAAGAGAAAAGCATCAGTGTATCTTATTTACCATTGTGTTTATAGACGTTAACAATCTTTTTTTTGTTCTGATGCAAAATGGGATCTTTCAGAGAAAGCAGCAGTAGCAGTTTGTCAAGTGATAGAACCAGGTAGTCATTTACCAACTTTCCAAAAATGCAGAGGGATATAAACTGCAGAAGTTTGTTTATTTCATATATATGTTGCATTGGAAGCATTTCTTTGCATTCTGTAAACCTTCTGAGCTCTGAGTAATTCTGACGCAGTTGATTACTAGCATAATTAGCTTTGTAAATTTCCGAGACAGTGTTTTTCTGCCTCATTAGTTCTTTCTAAGCCCTTATATATTTTCATTGTTACTAGAAACAGGGTATCCTGAATTCTTGTTGGTAAGTAAATTAGGCAACGGCAATGTCTGGGTATATTTAACTTTGCAAAGGTAATTGGTCAGTACAATTGAATACCGTTTGCAGGTAGACTATAATAACCTTTGGAGGTTGGCTCACTATTTTAACAAACAAATCCTCTTTTTACATTTTCTTCTGTTTCTTGTGACTTTTACAAGCCAGGTTGAGATATTGGCAATGAGGACAAAAAAATATTCAGCAAGATATGTTTTATTATACAGCTATAGCCAATGCTGTTTATAATGAAATCTAGTACCGAATGGCTGTTTTTGTGGGGCTAGGTCTTGTTGTAATGCTTACAAACTATTCAAGGCCTTTTAGCTTAAGATGGTATACTAGTTGATATTTGTTTTCTCTACAGATGTTTACGTTCAAGACAACAAGCATTTTACTTAAAACAAAACAAGTTTTGTAGTTATTGCTATTAGTTCATTGTGAAATTTGATATTGTTCAGTACCTAAAATATTAATATCACTTTTTGAAACAAAATAATCGTAATTTTACCATATTGTAAGAGGTACATCTAAATTTTCTGCTAAAATATTTTATAACAATTTGTAAGTAGAATTTTTTTTCACCCAGAATACTGGTCTGCACATGACAAAGAAAGTATATTTTAGAGAACAAAGTGAGCATATATAGTTATAAAACATTTCACATCATTTGAATAAACAGATGAAAGGGTATTTTAAATGTAATTTAGTTTAATTCTCTCTCTCTCTCTCTCTCTATATATATATATATATAAATATATATATATATATATATATATATATATATATATATATATATATATATTTGTATGTGTATGGATACCTATCAGTTGAGATCTCAGAAACTCGAAATTCATATGGTCGAGACCATATGATCGAGTTTTTGAAAACTCAAAACTTTTGAATGGAGATTATGGCACAGCAAGGATTGGGAACTTTACCCTTTTCTTCACTGTAGTGCAATCTCAGAGTTGGTATATATAATTTGCAAGGGGTGTGGGATGCCCCCCTGCATAAATTTAAAAAGGTAGATTTTGTGTTTTTTTTTTTTTTTTTTGATGTTCAAGTTATAGGAAATGCAATCATACAGGCAAGAATCACTGGATGGCAGTTTTGCTCATCCCTATCCACTATATACCACCTCATAGTAGTCTCTGGACAAAATTATATTCATTCTATGAAATTTAATCTGAAATTTACAATCCAAAATTTAAATATTCAGCATTATTCTCTCCTGGATTACTGCTGCCATATGTTCTTGGAACAATCCAAATGTTCCCTTTCATACAACTCTTGTGAATAGGCATCTGCTCTTCTCAAGCACAATTTTGTTGTTGAGTCTTTAGTTATCAGCAAATCATAATATCCCTCATTGGGCTTTTTTGTCTACGAGAATTGTATACTTTATTACAGATAACTGGGAGTCTCCAAAATGCAAAGTAATGATGTCTAAACAGCTTCCAACATCATTTCCAACAAGCCTGATTGTCATATCTGTGGCATTTCAAAAATGCATTCTGCAGTAATGGTATTTAGTTCATAGGTTTGTCAGTGTTTACTAGGCTAACAATGAGAAAGTCCTTTTTAACCCTAGCTGTGCATCCCAAATGTCTGACAAGTTCTGATACCCTTAATAAGCTTAAGCAGGGGCTTGAGAAATGAAATATTTACAAGCAAGGGCCTAGAAAATGAATCATTTACAGACTGCCTATGTCCATTAGAGACATAGGTGCCAAACCAGGGATGAATTTCCTGTTCTCCATCCAGTTGTCCAAGTTACACTTGGGTTAGGGAGAAAGCCTGTTCCAGAGAAAGGGTTGTCTCGGGGATACATACCTGTCTCTCCAGCAGGTCTTACTTTATAAAGTCAAGGTTTAAGTCTTTAGAATGGGTAATTCTGGTGCTGCTTGTTTTGCATATATGCAGGAGGTCCATCAAAGTAGGGCCTGATAATGTCTTGTATGCCAGGCATAGATCTCCCCTCACCAACCTGTAGTAGACAGAATAGAGGGACAGGGCCTTGAGGCAGTCTGCACAGGACATGTTACTTACTCCCTGTATTCTTTTAGTGAGGAACCCCCTGTGGATGTTTCAGTCGTTGGACATGCCTGGTTATGTATACACCAAAGGGGGCATTGTACTCAATGACAGGTCTGATGAATGCCAAATACAGTAGAAGAATGACCTCCTTGGAACTATATGCCATACCTTTGTTTATATGTTGAACAGCATAGAATGATTTCCTCACTACTGCAGACACGTGATGGTCAATGGCTAGATTACTGTCTTTGTGTATTCCTATGTCCCTAACTACTGGGTCAGCTCTTAGGGGTGTGATGTTGTTAATATGACAATTTCCAGGGTTGGACAATTTCCAAAAGATACTATTATGCATTTTTTGGCATTTAGTTTTAGTCTACGGGTCTGACACCACTTACTTGCCTGTGTCAGCGCTTCCTGGAGAACATTTGTGTCTATAGCAGTTCCTCGTTTGCAATCATCTGCAAATTTGGTCAGCCAGAGGATATTGACTTTGGCACTGACATAGAAGTCAATGCCAAAAAGAAGCAGTCCCAGTACCGATCCCTGAGGAACTCTGCTTGTCACTGGCCTCTTTGTAGAGGTTGACTCTCAATTTCTAACTTCCTGGGACCTGTCTGTGAGCCAGCTGGCTATCCAGCAGCTGACATCAGGTTTTGTACCTAATTTCTTGAGTTTATCAACAATGCCTGAGTGATGTATTCTGCAAATCTCTTGGCCATGTCAAGGTAGACAGTGTGAACCATTTTGCCCTCATCCATTATATTGGTGACCCTCTCAAAGAAGTCCAACAGGCTGAGTAGGCATGATCTGCCCTTGACAAAAAGCAAATTCAGTTGAGTCTAGTGTGTGCAGGTTTCCCATGTCATTATAGATCACTTCCATGATAATTCTTTCCATGGTGTTTCATATGAGACTAGCGAGACTTATGGGTCTGTAGTTGGCCCATCTTTGTGTAGAGGGGTTGCTGTTTCCCATTTATGAGGCAAGAAGCCTGTTTGGAGGCGACAGTTAAATAGCAATTCCATAGGCCTGATGGGTCATGTTTCATGCTATTTAGAAGGCATCCTGGGGTATTACCTGGACCCATTGATACTGTATTCTTGACCTTAGAATTTATTTATTTATTATTTATTTATTTATTTACATTTGTGTACCAGGTAATGTCCACTGGACAAGAAGTCCTTTTTCAGTGGAGACCCGGGGAGACAAGCTCCAATGATCATAGTATACAATAGCATAAATTGAGTGAGGTATGCAAAGAGAATACAGGTATTATATAATAAGACAGTAAAAAACGTACAAAACATAGTACATAGGTAGATAGTCAATAGTGAAAAGCATGCACTAAATATGATATCAACATTCAACTTAGTATGAAAAGCTTTTTTTAGGGACAGAGGGACCAACAACACAGGATACAGTAAGCTCTGGCCATAGTAGTAGACAAATGAGGGTGGGGTGGGGGAAAGGTTAGTCTGGAGCAGAGCATGGGCATAGCCAATGTGTTATGAGATATTGTTTTAGTTCCTGCTTAAAGTATCTTGTATGGTCAGTAGATAGGATTTGTTGAGGGAGTGTAGAATGACCATTAAGAACCTGTTCCCTAGTGACAGCTGAGGGATATTTGATGTTTTTTCCTGAGGGAAGGTTGAGTGGGAGAGAGGGTTAAAGTTATATCTTCTGGCTCAGTACAGGTCCCTTCATTAACAATGAGCTCTGCACATAACTGTGTATTGCCTTTGAGTTTTCAGACATAGCTAAAGAATGCCTTGTGACTGTCCTTGACTGGGAGACCAGATTTACTTCAAATTTGGCTTTCATAGACTTTAATTGTCTATGGATTTGTTTTCCATGATTTTCTTCCTTCTGTTATACAGCCTAACGATGTTGTGATCTCACCAGGGCTGCTTGTTTTTTTAGTTAGTTCTGTACTTCTTCCCGTTGGGTACAGCTACCTCTATGCAACTATTAACATGTTTTAGAGGGTTTCTTTGAACAGTTCTGCAGAGGCAGCAATGTTTTCAGGGTTTAGGGGCTTGAAATTTTGCTAGGTTATCACTTAATAGTAAGAAGTTAGATTTAGAGTACTTCCTGAATATTTCAGGGTTAGCTGGGGATCCAGGTTTTATTTTTATTTCAAAGAAGACCACTTTGTGGTCTGAACTTACCAGGGAAGACAATATACAAGGGGCTGTGTAGCACTCTCCTACATTGGTGAGGAATAGATCCGGTATGTCTGCACTCCCAATTGGTGTATTGACAATCTGATCCAGAGATTCTGTGTTTATGAAATCCAGGAATCTCTGTGCCTGTACATTTGGTGTTGTACATTATTCTCAGTTATTAGTGGGGTAATTAAAGTTGCCTATGAAAATGGTATTCAGCTGGATGGTAAGTGTTTCCAATAAGTTTATATACATGTTATGGGTTCCCTGGGTCATAGAGGGGCATAGCAAGATAGCTTGCAAGAAAATGGGATGGGATGTTGCCTATGGAGACTTGAACGTGGAGAAACTCAAGTGCATTGTCCTGTTTGACCAGCCTTGAGATATATTTATTTTTTTGATGCAGATTAAGACACCTCCACCTTTAGTCCCTAACTGTGTAGCAGCTGGTCTAAATGTATGGCAAATATTTTAACCTTGCAGTGTTGGTGTGTTCTCCCTGTCTTTAAACCATGTGTCAGTGACCGCTCAGATGTCAGCATTCTCTGAGATGAGGAGAGCTTCAAGGGTGTGGAGCTTTTTGTTTAGATTCCTAGCATTGAGCAGTAACACCTTTCAAATTTTTTGGTATTGCTTTGCTAAGTCAGCATTACTTTCAGTTTTGCATTGCTTAAAAAAAAAGGGCACTGTGGGGAGGACAGTGTTTTACCTAATATTTGAAAGCCTAGAGGGGAGAGGTGCAGACCATCCCTGCCAAAGTAGCATAGTCTGTTGACCATCTCCTTACATGCTGACAAACACTGCACTCCCTTACAATGACACCAGAAACTAAACTCTGTCATCTTTTGTTCATATTGTGGCATCATCCTTGGAGAAGGTAAAATGTTGCCCAATGCTAGGCTCATACCAACCTGGTACACATATATCAAGAGCTCCATTATGTCTCTTTTCTTATAGTCTAGAGAGGTACATCTCAAGTCATTTATAACCACATAGACTATGACTGAGTCATACTGGTGCCTGTAGTCCAATGACCTGAGTGCATGAGTAATGTGGTGGATCCTGACCCCTGATAAGCCACTGACTGTGACTTTCTCCTTACGCAGCCTGGTGAGAGGGACACAGTGTTTATTAAAACTTATTTTACAGTGCCTTAGCTCAGTATATGTATATGCCAATGTATCACATATACACGAGTTTGAAAATGGGTTGCATGTAAAAACAGAAAAGAGGCCTGGGAAAATTTTATGTAAAAATAACCTTCAGAATGGATTTCAAAATATTGATTCAAGCAATGCAAGTCCTATATCATAAGGTTAGATGTCCTTTTGTAGCAATCAACCTTCTTCTTCACTAGTGTTGTACTCCTAATACTGGATTATACTAAAAAAAAATAAGTAATTGTAACAACCAGCAGAGGCAGAGACATATACTGACGGATTTCCACATATTTTCTTGCAATGTAAATTATTTTTTCTTTGTTTCAAAGTGACAGTCCTTTTGAAAGAATCTGCTGTTTTTATTCTTCTGTAAGACAAAGGGTTATTGCTTTGCTGACTATACCTGTTGGCCTGGACCGTCCCCATTTTGTCCCATTGATTGCCTTTCTCTGTTACACTGGTTAACAGCTACTACTGGTAGCTAAAAACACTGCAAAAGTAATCCATAATGTACTGTGACATGGCCAAGTGAACTTACTTGAAAGACTTTCTTTTTTTTAATAATGAGAAGAACTGCAATGCTAATTTATCATGTGATCCTCTTTATCTCACATTTTATTCCCTGAGCATTACAGTATTATTTTTTTCTTCAATTACAGGTATTTAAAATAAAATAACATTTAAAGCTTAATGCTATTCATTGGCTATCCGATGCACATTAAAGTTAGTTTAACATAAATTACTTGCACATTATCATTTGTCTATGTAGTGTGTTCAGTTTACTTGTGATTAATTTTATCTGTCATATTTACTAGCCTGGTGGATTTCATGTACTATTTTGTGCATGCCTGTGTTACTGAAATGTCAACAGAGTAATTCATTGGATTTAAAAATATGTCAGCATTTGAGTCAGATTGCTGCAATCTTCATGATACAGTTTTCCCTCTAACAAGAATATTACAGTCAGAAATACAAATCATCCTTTTCAGAGTCAAATTGTATCTGCTTTCAATAAATATTATCATCAATGCCACAGGACAGTTTTCTGAGTGACTTTAACCAGTTTCCAAAGTCTAACCAATGTACAAAGGGACAAGAGTCACTTATAACCCTCTCAAAATATTAATTAAATTTTGGGTTGACAAGGCATTTAGGCATGCTCTCTACTGTCACATTTGTATTTTAATACAGTTCCTAGTAATCACTATATTTACTAATAGCACAAGTTCAACTTAAAACCGAATAATTGTGCCAGTTCTGCATAGTCAACTAGAAAAACTGTATACAAAAATGGTATGCAAAGATTGGTCAATACTATATGTTGTTTTACTGTTTTTTAGCTTAAACTCATAGCTTCTCATCGGCCAGAGACACACACTGTCACAAACTATTTTAACATCGACTCCAAGTAGCACACAGAACAGGATGGATGCTACAGATTATTTAAAAACTGTATCAGGCTTTAAGTGACAGTGTTATATGACACAACCATGGAATCACCGGGAGAATGAAAACCAAAATCAGATAAAATAATATGTATCATAAAATGCCTGCAGAAGCACATCAAAATTTACCTTTTTATACAAACTACTAGGCTCTATTAACATATATACTCATAGAAACTTGTTGCAGAATAAATGTACAAACAAAAGTAACTCCTGCACAAGTAAGGAGGTTGTGGCTTTACCACTGTAACCTACAATTCCTGTATCCAAAAATGTGTCTGTCATTTACAGGTCCAATACCCCTCTGCCCTTCACCTAGACTTGGCAAAAACACACCCACATGCTCTGTGGCAAGATGGAAACTCAAAATTAACCTTTTTCTAAACTTCTGGCTATTCAAATTACTTGATCCTGCCTGCTAATGTCGTCTTAGACAATGCAACAAATATGCAAAAAAAAACTAGGACAAAAAAAAAAACAATCCTTTTAATGGAACAGTCAAAATGCATAAAGGAATGCTCCACAGAACTGCAAAGTTTTGATTCCTCAACTTCACCAGTTAACATTTGGAAATGCCATTGGCAATAACAGTTGTGCTATTCACAAGAACTCAGCAAACAAGAAAAAATAACCACTGAGAGATCCTGAGTGCACATTACGGTTTCTGCATAAGTGCACAACTATAATAACCTTAAGAAATAATATCCAAATTTCACTCAAGTCAAACATAAAAGATAAAAAAAATAAAACTGAAACAGAGGATAACAACAGCAACAACTGAGTAGTACAGACTGCTGTAAGAAATGTGATGCCACACAATGACCGCCCACTCAGACAGGAGTGCTAATTACCCCCAAGACACACAGACACAGACACACACACACACACACACACACACACACACACACACACACACACACACACATACATGCGTGCATGCACTGAGTCCCAGAAATACAATACAAGACCACTTCTAATCAGAGACACTTTTAAAATATTATTCACTTGAAAAAGTGACAGAATAAGTGAATGTAAATTAATATACATTTTCTAAAATAAAAGAACGCTTCTATGGGGTTCTGTCATGTTCCTCGTGAGAGAAAGGAAAAAACACAGAGCTTCTCATCTGCATTTTTTCCACTGTCTGCCTAATTCCCTTCTCACTATGTTTATCGAGAAATGTGACAGAACCACAGAGGGACACATTTTACTTAAAAACTAAAAAGAAATAAAATAAAAATATAAAAAAGATTTGTTTTAATAAAGAATTTTTTTTATTCAGTCTCTCTAAAATGTAAAAAATAAGGTAGAAGATGAGTGAAAACTTTGCCAAAGAAACACAGACAATCCAATTTTAGAAAAGCATTTGTAGTAGGTTTTGCTGACTCTGTTATTGAGGTAGCAGAAGAGATAGGAGGAATCATGAAACCCAACCTCAAATGCTTTTCTGAAATCAGCTTGTCTGTGTTTCGTTTGCAAAGTTTTCACTCTTCTTCCTTATTTTTTACTTTTTAGAGTGACTGAATAAAAGCATTCTTTATTAAAAAAACTTCTTTTATATTTTTATTCTGCTTATATTCTTCAGCTAAAAGAAAATTGCACATAGTACCCCGGATTTATTATTCTTCCATGCAGGGACTAGCTTAGTCCTGCTTGGAAGTGGCCATTTAGGAGCAGGACGGCAGCGTGCCATGCATATTAATGAAGGAGCGCTGCCTGAGCTCTTAATCTTACATGGAGTGTGTAAGAGTGCAGGAGGAATATCTGAGAGCAGAGCTCTCAGTTACATGCCCCTCCAATGAAGAACAGCAGAAAGTCCTAAAAGAATGAGTGAGACCACTCATAGGTGTACGCATACCCCCAGCAACATCCCCCCACGTGTACAAGAGCAATAATTAACACAAAATATTTAAAGATACTTCATTTTTTTATGAAACAGATTAAATTTAACCATAGGTGCATGGGTTTGCCCATCGCTTAGCTATGGTTAATGCAGCTTAAATAGCAGAAGAGGATAAAAAGCAAGATATGTGCAAATGAAGCAGTATCACAATAGTGTAGTGGGCAAAGCATTTGCCTTACAAGCAGTCATTCCCAGTTTGAGTCCCACTGTACCACAATCCATTTTCCATGTCAAATCACTTTATGACCAATATTTTTAGTTACTGCATTAAATGCAGATGTGAGGTGTCAGTGTCATAATTTTGCAAAGTTCACAGATAATCACATGTGCCCCATACAGTATATGTACACAGGAATCATGGATACCAATGGAAGGTAAAATGTGCAATGAATGATAACTCCATAGAACTTCCAAATCCCCCACCTTCCCAAGAACCATTAGCCATTACTGTCTAAATTAGTGCAGTGGTGAGCGGGAGTAAGCACTAGAAGCAAGTGTAAGCACTATTAAGCAGTAATAAGCGGAAGTAAGAATATGTAAGCATTAGCAAGTGGGGGGGGATAAGCAATGCACACACAGGTTAAGCAATATTGAAGCTAACTCTCTGTAAGCATATTAACCATAGATTAGCATTGCTTACCCTCACGCAAACCTGCACAAACCACTTACAAGTGCTTAAAAGTGCACTAATCACTCTTTTGCAACAGCCTCTGTCCTGGCCAGAAACAAAATAAACAGCCTGTGCATGTCTTGAACCCAGGACCCTATACACTATAGTCACAGTAGTTAACCACTAAGCCATCACAGCAGTACATAAGATTGAGGTATCACCAAACAAATCCTCACTATAGGAAAATCAAACTGAACATGTGAAAGGAATCTACATACAGTCTTATGTTCTATAACCTACTACATAACATAAATATGTGAACTGGAGTACTGCAGTAAGCCTAGATGTGAGGTGTAATTGCAATAAAGTGTTGAAGTCCCCTAATAAACACAAGGACCCCATACAGTGTATGTACACATGATTCATTGATACCAGACACATAAATAACATGTAATGAATAATAAATCAATGCCAAAAAGCAAATATAATGCAAATTAAATATTAAGCAACGCTAACCATTGCACAGGTCAGCTTAGTAGTTGTAAGCAATGTGTAGGCCAGCTAACTCAATTTGCCCAGTGGTATATCCCTATAAACAATGCCAACCTTAGGTAAGCAGGTTTGCCCATAGCTTAGCCTTTTCAAAGCCATCCAATCATGGCAAAGTCTGGGAAATCGGCCCTATTTAAACCCAACAGGTAGGAATACATCTCATAACTGGTTGTAACTTCCCCTTGCAGGCACTACGTCTGGAATGGGAGAGGATGTGCACCTTCGGGCGCAGCGCTGGGGCATCTAGGAGTGCAGAGTCATGGCAGGTCTCCTTGTCAAAGACCATGAGCAGAGACTGCTGCAGGGCCAGTACCAGAGTTCCCAATATAAAGCGGAAGCCTGGGACTGTCTCGTCCATGACCTCACCAGTGCCACTGGCATACCCTAAACTGGTGAGCAGGTCAGGCATCACTATGCCGACCTGAAGTGGCAAAAGGAGGATCACTTGGATGAAAGAAGGTCCCAGCTGGGTGTAACTATCACTCCACTACCTGTTTAATAATTTCCAGCTCATGTGTAAACAGCTTTGCAAGACTCAAACCCAGGACCCTGCACACCATAGCCAAAGTGATTTACCACTAAGCCATGTCAGATATACATAACCCTGATGTTTTCACAAACATATCATCCAGCCCAGTCATTCAACAGTACAGGTAATGTATGTAAACATGTAGATGTGTGTGTGTGTGTGTGTGTGTGTGTGTGTGTGTGTGTGTGTGTGTGTGTATATATTTATATCTAAATAGATATAACATATATATATATATATATATATATATATATATATAGATAGATATAGATATAGATATATATCTAGATATAGATATATATGTATATATATATATATATATATATATATATATATATATATATATATATAAATATATTATATATAAATATATACATATTACATAGATACTTATAGATACATCTATAGATATATGTCTACATCGATATGTCTGTATATATACAGCAATATATATATATATATATATATATATATATATATATATATATATATATATATATATATATATATATATATATATATATATATATATATATACAGACATATATCTATAGATATAAAAGAGAACATAACAAAAACATATATGTCCACATGCACCGTTAATGGGGGGTGAGGGGGCCCCAAAAAACATATGTCTTGTATGTAGAGATATCCTCCCCCACAGCCAAACACGTCTGCCCTGCAATACAATACCAGCTGTTGCAAATCCCATAACTAGGGCCTGATACAACATGGGCACAAGATGTTAACAGTACTCCATCCCACCTGTATGATGTTAGGCTGGTATCAGTAACATATCATACAGTATAGTCTGGCTACCATAGGCAATGTACAATATGGAAGCAATCAATATTCCTAAGACACATATACACAGACACATATATGCAGATGCGTATATATATATATATATATATATATATATATAAAACTACACATACACACACAGAGATATGTACAGGAAGATATATATGTAGAAGATGCACACAATACAGGACAGCCACTATGCCTACAGTTGTCACCTTACCAATTGGACACTGTATGAGCCACCCATACAAATGACAACTGTTGCCTGCAACATATACCCACAGAGAGGTCAAAGGATATAACACCACACACAGGTTTGCATACATGGAAAAGCTTTATTTGTGTACTATTACAGTTGTATATGCCATGTCATATAGCTGTTTAGACCGTGAAACAATTATATTAATACAGTATTCTGGAAAGGTTTACAAATGTTGCTGTCCAGGCCGAGGCCTTCAAATAGTACAATAGTAAAGACAGACTGGGCCACAGGATAACAATCAATCAACAGTAAGTAATGCAGATGTATAGTCCAGCAGCCTTTATCTACATTCTGTACACAATCCCAGCTTTCTCAAAACTGCCTTAACCACTCTGTATCTGACAGCCCTTGTTCTGCCCAGCAACAAAATGAACTGTCCTTTCAGGTCTTGAACCCAGGACCCTGTACACTATAGTCACAACACTTAACCACTACACCATGACCACTGTGAAGACAGCTATTGTTTTTCCAATATATCTGTCAATACACATATTGATTAGTATTGAACAATTGCCTTTACTTCCACAGTTGTGTAGTACTTGTTATTAATATGACTGTTGTATCACATATGTTGTTTTATCATAATATACACATATCAGATACATACAGTGATACATATGGGAGGGTATACACAACCGTGATGTTTACACATGACAGGAATATGGATATATACATATACCTATGTTGATATAGGTCTACATGTACATACACATGTATATTCATACATATGTCTGTATACACACCTGTATAGTGCATCACATATATGGCCATGTGTAGATATATATATATATATATATATATATATATATATATATATATATATATATATATATATATATATATATATATATATATATATATATATATAGCTATTGCACATCCTATGTGCACAGATATGCCTATTTATGTAGATATATATGTAGATATCTATAACTACATGTGCATACATATCTATCCTGATATACCTATTACTGTCAATATATATGTAGATATCCATAAGTATATGTGCATATGTATCTCTATCTGTATATGTGTAGACATATATTGCTGTGTATATGTATATATTTGAGTGTATACATATATATATATATATATATATATATATATATATATATATATATATATATATATTTATAGATATATATGTGTGTCTACATATACATATCCATCTATGTATGTCGATATATATATATATATATATATATATATATATATATATATATATATATATATATATATATGTATATATCTACACAGATACATGGATAATTATACATACATATATGTTCACCAAATGTCCAGAACATGGAGTGGAGTCCTACCTCAGCCCCTATAGTCCCAACCTCTTAGTGCTAGGGAATGCCAGGTATGTACTGCAGGTATATATGTAGACTATTGCTACTGTAATAGGGGTTGACTTAACAGACATGTTGTGTGTGGGAGCTCACATCTGTTTTTAACATGTGCACCATTGGCTACTGACAGACATCTTAAGGACACCATAGTACAGTAAGACTGCAAGCACAACAATAATCTTGCGGACTGCAGCAGAGATATGGCCAATATATGTGGGCTGTCTGACACACTCTGGTCAGTCCAGAGGTATACACAGAATCCATTAGTGCAAGACATGTGGACCAAGCCTGACAATGTGGATGTTAACAGCCATGTGGATGTGTATATCATGTAAATACTGGAATACATTTGCCCCCATAGGTTATACATTTACACTCTCCTATCTGTCCTGACACATAATAACCGCTGGTGCAGAGGTCACATGGCCACATACTACCCACTAGTTAGTGACATACATCTGTACAGCATTCCACTGCTTTGTCAGAAATACATGACAGTTATGGTGGCCCAGCAGCAGTACATCTGGCAAATATCTGGACATAGCATCACACTGGGTAAGTATACTAAGCTGCTAGGCATGAAACAAAGCACTGTGCAGGCTACAGACAGAATGCCACAACACTTGCCTACATTTCTTAATGGGGAATACACATGTACCTGCAAATATAGCAGGCTCTACAGGCATGTCACAGCACAGAGTAACAGACATCTGTGTGAACGTGCATAACCCTAACCAATGTGAACACAGCTACAGCCACATATGGTAAGCTAGCTTAATATTACAGTATAAGGACTGTCTGACTAACATCCTCCTCATATGTGCCACTTACCCACTAACCCTACATATATTAGGCCACTACACAGTGTGGTCCGATGCCTGTCTGTGATATGGGACATGTGTGTTTGGCCCTACAAACATGTAATCCGATAGGGTACCATACACTGGAGCACCATGTAACATCAGATTGAACAGGACCAAGAACAATGACATCTACCACAGTCTGCACACAGGCCAAGGTACATATTCACAATAAACACACTGTCAGCAATCACCATAAATACACAGACCTCAGTACTGTACACACTACCACAGAATGCCCAGGTTATGTCTTCAAATATAACTATACTATATATAACATGTGTAGCAGTCTGATATCTAACTGGCTTGTTATAAGATATGATGTCAATAAATAATGGTGTACAGAACATATGCACCTCTTACTGCATGACATATGTACAAAGGTTGACAGAGCTGTTGCTGGAGGCACAAACACAGGGCCAATATAGACATATTGCTGTGATAACCTCATACATTTACTGTTGTAACAGGGTTTGTTGTGACATATGTCCTATGAGGGATATAAAGTCAGTAACTCTCATGGCTGTCACCATGGACTGACTGCAATCCTCACACAATGCTTCTGCAGTACTCAGATAGGTGCTCTGAGTAACACAAGAAAAAAAAGGCACCACACACAGCCCAGTGTGCAGATGACCCTACAGATGGAGGTTTCCTCAAAAACATAGCACTGTCATGACAGGTATTAAAACATGCAGACCAGCCACATCCACACACACCCTGTTAAACCAACATTACTCCAAATGCAGAATAGCAACAATTACATTCTGTAGTCATGTCAGGCACATCCTCCTCCTGTGTTCTGGCCTGTTTCCACAGTCTATGTTGTTAGAGGTAAATCCCAAATCCATTTGTGATGCTGTTTGCCAAACACCAGATCTAGGTCCTGCTCACAGTGAATGAAAAGGCCCAACACCAACATGATGTTCCTAGATATTGGAGTGTATTTCCATGCAATTGGCTAAGGGAATGTTTCCACAAAAACATAGCACTGTCATGACAGGTATTAAAACATGTAGACCAGCCACATCCACACACACCCTATTAAACCAACATTACTCCAAATGCAGAATAGCAACAATTACATTCTGTAGTCATGTCAGGCACATCCTCCTCCTGTGTTCTGGCCTATTTCCACAGTCTATGTTGTTAGAGGTAAATCCCAAATCCATCTGTGATGCTGTTTGCCAAACACCAGATCTAGGTCCTGCTCACAGTGAATGAAAAGGCCCAACACCAACATGATGTTCCTACATATTGGAGTGCATTTCCATGCAATTGGCTAAGGGAATGTTACCACAGCTGTTACACATGCAATCAGCTAGAGGAGGGCTGCAATTCATGCAGAAGCCATCAGCTGATCATGAGCATCACTTACATAACACATGCTGCTGCCTAAGCAAAGCAGGTGTAGCTCTCCACATCCACCAGAGAGGGAGTGAGAGAGACAGACAGAGACAAAGTAAGTCAGGGAGGGGGTGGGAGAGTAAAACCTAAGCATGTTCGTGTCACACATCTACCAGTACAGGGTTTCAAACCCCTGACTGACTATGTATTGCTATCCCATGTGTATGCAATTATTGCATGCGCCACATAGCTTAAATGTTGAGGAGCTGTCTAAACGAATATGTGATGGTAAGTGACATCTGCAACAGTGATATGGTAGCGATACTGTAGGTGTAGTACACATGCCTGTCCACATGAACAGGTGTCAGCGTCAACACAGCCACATTCTCTCAGGGACTCACATACACTGACACACTTGTCAGGGTCAGGAATATACTTCCTAACTAGTTAGTTTGCCACAATACAGTACTGTGCAGGTATCACATGCACCACAGGAGTTATCCGGAGGTTATATGGGAAAAGGGTATGTGAAGCTGTCTGACATCAGACAGCATGCTTCAGTATGCCAAAGGGGGTTGTAGTGAGTGTGAATGTGGTCAAAAGCATCATACACCACACATACACAGACATAGAGTGCCAGTACTGACATGCATGTGTGCATTGCTTCACAGGTGTGTAGCGGTTGACTGTGGCAGAAGGCTATACAAGGCTAGGTGAAGGGTATACCTTGGCATCAGGCCACATGACAATGGTCTGCAGTGGGACTCAGGGGTGTAGTGTCTGGACTGGCCCACACAGGTGGGTACTGTATTTGCCATCCAGTCACCTGGGTAACTATTGTGTGTGGCCATTTCTGTGCAATGCTTGCCATGTATGTGTTCTTTAGTCCATGACATGGACGCTGTCTGGGATGTGCATACATCCCACATACATATACAGTGACATGTGGAACTGTAGCTGGGGTGTCTAGCCCATGTTGTGTAGACAGATTGTTATCATCAGATGTGCCTGTCCTGGCCTCATGTGCCTGTAACTAGTAATAGACAGCAGGATGACCCTGCACCGACACTGATAGCATAATACAGGTATTCCCTGGTGTCAGTGGCATCTGTCCATACAGGGCATATGTTTAAGGCTTGGTATGTTCTTTGTGGTCACATCTGATGGCACCAAAGGTGTTGCAGGTGTCCAGTGGGGAACATAGTGAAGCACACTGTCTGCATGTATGTGCCTATTGTACTGATGGACAGGGTGCCATGCCCTCTGTAGTCCACTGCAACCACACCATGGTTACTATCTGTGGGCAATATGCAGGGTACTACCAACATAGCTGTTGTTGCCTAGGCAAGTGTGCTTGTGTATGAGACATGGGTTGAGAGTGTTCTCTGTGTACAAGGGTTGCTAACATTGTTCGCCAGGCCTTGATGTCACATATAGGGGTATGGACTGCCACCCCAGCCTCTCGGCTATTTCACATATGTTATTCTTCTAAGGTGGACATTGTGACATATAATAGGGCCACCATATAAGAAATTTGCAAGATCTGCTCCACTTGTTAAACACTCACAGCCACCTCCACACAGGATACTAATGACAAACACACACACACACACACACACACACACACACACACACACACACACACACACACACACACACACACACTTGCTATGTCTGGGATTAGAACTCCTACCTAACTAATTTATTACACTACAGCAGTATGCAGTTATAGGACATGCCACAGAAATTACTGGAGTACTCCTTCCCCAAAGGTGTACTTCACTGGGTATGAAAGCAGGCTTGTCAAAGAAGGTCATTGGAGGTTGTAGTGACTGTGAATGGCCTCAAAAGCACTGCACCCTACAAAGACAAAGAAACACACACACAAACATCCACACTTGCCATGTGTGGGAATAAAATCCCTACCAAAGTACTATATCACACTGCAGCATTACGCTGTTATAGGATGAACCATGGAAATTACTGGGCTACTTCTTTCCCAAAGGTGTATTTCACAGTGAATGACATCAGCAGGATTGCCAAAGTAGGGCATTTGAATTGCAGTGAGTGTGACTAGCCTAAAAAGCATCGCCCACTGCACAAACACACACACACACACACACACACACACACACACACACACACACACACACACACACACACACACAGTTGCCATGTCTGGGATGAGAACTCCTACCTAACTAGTTTATTACACTACAGCATTATGCAGTTATAGGACGTGTCCTGGGGATTACTGGGCTACTCCTTTCCCAAAGGTGTATTTCACATTGAATGACATCAGCAGCCTTGAAAAAGTAGGGCATCTGAATTGTAGTGAGTGTGACTAGCCTAAAAAGCATTGTCCCCTACACAGAGACACATACCCACAAACTCACAGTTGCCATGTCTGGGATTAGACCTCCTACCTAACTAGTTTATCACTCTACAGCATTATACAGTTATACAATGCACCACAGAGATTACTCGGCTACTTCTTTCCCAAAGGTGTATTTCACAGTGAATGACATCAGCAGTCTTGCCAAAGTAGGGCATTTGAATTGTAGTGCATGTGACTAGCCTAAAAAACATTGCTGAATACACACACACACACACACACACACACACACACACACACACACACACACACACACACACAACACACAACACACACACACACACACACACACACACACACACACACACACACACACACAAGTTGCTATGTCTGGGATGGGATTAGGACTCCTACCTAACTAGTTTATCCCACTACAGCATTATGCAGTTATAGTGACACACCACGGAGATTACTGGGCTACACGTTTCCCAAAGGTGTATTTCATAGTGAATGACATCAGCAGCCTTGCCAAAGTAGGGCATCTGAATTGTAGTGAGTGTGACTAGCCTAAAAAGCATTGCTCTCTACACAGGGGCACACACACACACACACACACACACACACACAGTTGCCATGTCTGGGATTAGAACTCCTACCTAACTAGTTTATCATACTACAGCATTATGCAGTTGTAGGACGTGCCATGGAGATTACTGGGTTACGCTTTTCACAAACGTGTATTTCACAGTGAATGACAGAAGGCTTGCCAAAGTAGGGCATTTGAATTGTAGTGAGTTTGACTAGCCTAAAAATCATTGCCCCCTACATAGACAGAGACACACACACCTACACACACAGTTGCCATGTCTGGGATTAGAACTCCTACCTAGCTAGTTTATCATACTACAGCATTACGCAGTTATAGGACACGCCACAGAGATTACTGGGCTACTCCTTTCCCATAGGTGTATTTCACAGTGGATGACATCAGCAGGCTTGTCATACAAGGGCTATGGGGAGGGCAGTGTGTGTGCATGGGCCATAACCCATTCATCTAGAGGTAGACAAACCACTTGCAGGCACACGCAGGTTTATATCCCTTTTTCAGTTGTTTTGATTGGTTGTTCTGTGTTTTAAATATGTGTCAGTTTACTTGTGATTTTAATATGGTCTGATGAAGCGGATTTGAACCGCAAAAGTGCTTACCTGTTCAACAGAATAAAGGATTTCTCAGTTTTTCTAAGGATTATTTATTATTCCTGTGAGCCTTGATTGAAACCTTAGTTTTTGTGACTATATTTAAATTTTTTTGCTTTGTGGTTTCTTCATCAACAACGAGGTATATATATTCTTTCTATATTGCATACTCGTTTTTCACCTTGTTGATGAAGCATGGCTGAAGGCAGTATTGGAATGCCTGTGACTGCCTTGACTTCCTGTGATACTAATTCTCAAGCTACAGTGAACAATTCTTATACACAGAGATTTAATACTATCTTGCACCAGCAAATTAATCCTCTCCTTGATGGAACTGTTAACTTACATATGAATAATGTAACAACTGATTTCAATACACTTGAGGCTTTTAACAAAGACTATCGGTCATTAGAGAAAGCTTTTTACAAATACAAGTGTCTGCAGTGGCAGCGCTTTCATTTAGAAGCCTCACTTGAATTGCTTGTTGCACCTAGAGGGCTTAGGGTACTGACGATGCCTTCCTGTGGCTCTACCTACCCTGAACTCCTAAGACATTGGCAGCTACTTAATTTGGAATGTAGTGAAAAATATATGAAATTATTAATAGAGTTCTTCAGACCTGAAGAGGTGGAGATCGCTAAACAAATAGAGAGAGTGCAAGACACTATCTACAATAACTACTCTATTGATATAATTGTTGTTAAAATGGATAAACTATTTGAAGATATAATGGCTTATGATAAAAGACTGTCTGTGGTTAAAGCCAGAAAGATTCAACGTGATAAACTGGATTTTGAGAACAGGCAAGTCTTTTCTTGGTCTAGGGACAGACCAATGATCAGCACAAATATGTCACGCTCAACACGAAGTGGGTGGGCTTCTGAGACTACTCACAGAGCATTCTCTCAAAGAGAGAACACGCAACAACAGGTTTATGCTCTGTCTGTGACTACTGGATTGAAGCCATCTAACAGTGAAATGGTAAATAATGATAATGTTTCTAATAACTTAGACATTACAAATGATTTACATAGGACTTTTACTCTTCAAAATGAACCTTCTGTTAAGCCTAAAGTAGCTACAATGCAAGACAGCAGCACGCTAATGGTTGGCAGAGAGAGAGATCCACTGGCCGTTCAGACAACTGAAACACTTTTTTTATCAAAGAACCCACTACCTATACTGGAGCCGATACACAAATCCAAGGATTCGGTGGCTACAGAGCGAGGAAGACCAAACCTGGACAGGCAAAAGGCTGAAACAGGTTTAGTCATTAACATTTCATCTGTCTCATTAACTAATGCACAGTTATCAGTTTTGAACAAAGGACTAACATTTGTTCCCGCCCAAAAAGCAGAATTAACTGACGTCTTACAGGATTTTAAACTGTTTGGTAGGACTCTTACTCTTAGAACTAATTTTAATAAAGATAGTGACCATGTAAATGTTTTTTAAAAAACAAGCACTTTTGTACCTCCACCTAATGCCACTGTAGAGCTTTTTATTGATATTTGTGAAAGACAACTGAGACAGCTATTTTCAGAGAAACAGCTTGACTGTTTCCATAATTTAACCTTTGCTGAGAAACAAGCCCTTATTGAGTTAAAAAACATGAGAAGTATTGAGATAAGATCAGCTGATAAAGGTGGAGGTATTGTAGTGATAGACAAACACACATATATATTAGGCATGATAGATTTGTTACAGGACACACATACCTATACCTCTTTAACTACAGAATACTTAAAGGTGTTATTGACAAAGTTGATTTTTTAATATTTGATCTCCTTATAACTGGTTTGATTTCTGAATCTTTGTTTAACTATTTTAAAGTTGAGAATCCTACTGTCCCTATACTATATGGTCTCCCAAAAATACATAAGAGTTTACAACAACCTCCAATGAGACCTATAGTATCTAGTAGAGGCTGGTTAACTGAATCTTTATCAATTTTTGTAGAAAATAATTTGCACATTGTATTGAACAAATGTGATACTATCTTGAGAGATACAGAGGATTTTCTTTCACAACTGAGTAACTATTTTAATGTTATTTCAGGTCCTTGTTTTTTTTTTGTTACTTTAGATATAGCTTCATTATTTACTGTTATCCCCAATAATTGGGGTACTGATAACATTAGACAGATACTGACCCTGCATGGTTTTACTATTAACAAGCTTAATCTTCTATGTACCTTATTAGAGATTATATTAGAAAATAATGTTTTCATCTTTAATGACAAGCTATATTTACAGAAGGTAGGCGTAGCAATGGGCACAGCATGTGCCAACAGCTACGCCAACCTAACTATAGTAAAATGGGAGATTGACTATGTTCTTTCTAGTGCTAAGTATAGCAGTCACATTACTTGATACACTAGTTTCGTAGACAATATTTTTCTTCTCTGGCGTGGTACTGAGGATCTCCTCATTGAATTTTTGGACTATTTGAATAGTATTAACAATCTTCCTCAGTTTACCTTCAAATATTCAACTACAGACATTGATTTTTTAGATGTGCAGATTAGTAAAGATATGTTACACTCAGTTTCGACTAGCGTCTATAGGAAGAGTGTCAAACATAATAGTATTCTACATAACAGTAGCATGCATCCAAATCAGGTTAAGTCTAATGTACTTCGAGGGCAAATTTTTTGCACTATGCGGTTACACAATGATGATACTAAGTTAGTTTCAGCTTTATCTTTATTAAAAGAAGAATTTATGAGTAGGGGTTACAAGAGTAAGGTTACTGATAAACAGATATCTGAAGCATGGAAAGAAAGGAACAAGAGATGTAAACCCTATCATGGTAATAATACACCCACCTCTACTTTATTAGAGCCTGATAACATCTCAGATTGTAATGTAGTAGCTATAAATAATAACAAGAAGATTCGTATGCCTTTGATTTTTGCTAGTAATATTGATTTTGTATGTCAAACTATCACTACTAATTGGGACATTTTATTAACCATACCTGAACTCCATGGGTCTACTGGTGAGAAACCAGATTTTACTTTTAGAAATAACAGAACCCTTAAGCAAGAACTTTGTTATAGACCCTTGAATTCTTCAAACTTTGCTTCATCTGACAGAAAAGGCACGTATGCCTGTAGAAAATGCATGGCTAGTGCTCATCTACATATAGGTGGTCACTTTCTCCATCCAAGTCTTAATTTTAAAATTGATACTGACTTTTATGCAGATTGTTCTACTAAACATTTGGTATATTTTTGTTATTGTATTTTATGTTTTTCTTTTTAGATAGGTAAAACCAACAGGGCATTTAAAGAGAGAATTTTAGAGCACTTGAGGGATATTAGAAATGCTAAAGAGACAAATGCATTGGCTTTGCATGTCAAAAATAAAGGTTCTGCACATAAGTTTAGGTTCCTAGCCTTAGAACTTATACGACCCAGTGTTAGGGCTGGTGACCTTATAAATAAAACCGAATCCAAGGAACAGAAACAGATATTGCAATTTCAGGCTGATAGACCCCCTGGGCTAAATAGCAAGGTTTCTTTGAAACCTCTTCTGAAAGCTAGACCGCTTAAACATTAACCTTCACTTTTGTATATACATTACACGTATATAAGAACAGAAGATGGGCTTAGTATATCTAGCCAATACCACATTTTTGATAAGTATTTTTTATATATATGTATATTTATTTTTTATGTATATAGATATATATTTATGCAGAATTATGCTTATATGCACAATATGGATTTTATATATTTTTTTATATACTATACTATTTATTTTATATATTTTTTTTATAAGTATTCACATATAGGTTTGCATAGAATGTATCTACAGCACTGGTTCTGATATATATATATATATATATATATATATATATATATATATATATATATATATATATATATGCATGTATATGTATACGCTCTGCATTTATATGTTGCACTATTGTTGCTGATAGATTACTTTTCCTGAAGTGCTTTTTTGAACAGCCAGGTTTTACATATCTATTACATAAGTTTTCCCTCCCTTTTCAGTTGTTTTGATTGGTTGTTCCGTGTTTTAAATATTTGTCAGTTTACTTGTAATTTTAATATGGTCTGATGAAGCGGATTTGAACCACGAAAGCGCTTACCTGTTCAACAGAATAAAGGATTTCTCAGTTTTCCTAAGGATTATTTATTATTCCTGTGAGCTTTGCTTGAAACCTTAGTTTTTGTGACTATATTTATATTCCGCATATACATGTATACAACTGCTAGATGACTACTGCCTTGTACAGACATGTTGCACAACTAGCACTTGCACCACAGAGTCTGTAATGCTGAGGGATACCAGTGGCTAATTTCTACAGTGAGTGACATTTACACATCATGTGGTTGTAGCCATTTGGCTGTGTGCTGGGTGGGACAGGCAGGCTCTTTGTCACTGTCACTCTTTTCCACACATCTATGTATGTTTACTTTTGGCATATTATAGTGTTTTGTCCTTGGATATATGTCTGTATTCTTATCCAACGTGTGTGCAAAGCATGACTGGTGCATACTGAGGAGTGTATGCACTAACATCTGCAACTGTCAGATATGTATGGTCCACTGTTGTTGGCAGACATGGGCTTCATTTAAGTGTGTGAGCATACCCAGTATGCCCTTCTGTATTGAATGTGTGGATCCATTCCAGGTAGTTTGTACTCTAGTGCATACCTTTGTGTTCTACATCTACAGGTAGCAAACTGTTTCTGCAGGATAGCTGTAGATCAGTTGGCAATATGGGGTGAATATGTGCAAGGGATAGTGTGTACTATATGTGATTGTGCCTGTGCTGCTTCTGCTAGATGGTACTGGTGTTAGCAGAGATATTCAGACATGTGTACTGTTATACACTGTGATGTTTTATGTCCTCAAGTACTGTCACGTGGACATTCTTGCTCACAGTGATGTCCTGGGGAACACAGGGTGACTGCAGCTGTGTTCAGTATTGTGGGCAAACAGTAACCAGATATCAAGGTGAAAAAAGCAGAGATCGCACCCAGCAAAGTTAGTACACAAAACTCTTTATTTAACACTGCAGATACCACACGTTTTCATCCATAAAACCATAGACTTCATCAGAAATACTTTAATTAAAACCATTCATCTTATATACTCTGAAAAGCGTCCAGATTCCGCATCTAAATACAACCATCTTCAGCCCTCACAGTTAAAGAAAACTCAGAAATACCGTCAGATAAGCAGCAGAAACCATCTGTTTCTCCTCCCTGCAGAAGATAAGCAGAAACAGTCCATATTCATGGAAAGTTATTCTGGAGGGGGAGCTGCAGACACTTGCTGCTGGGTCTGTGTATCCAGTTCAGCACCTTGGTACAGTGCTGGCAGATGATCCCATACTTGTACATCCATCAACATGAGAGTATGGCCTTATCTTGCTGCAGCAATACCTCACAACTGTACAGATTCACACAGGTTACACAGAGGCAGAGGTCATAAGTCAGGACATTACCCCTATTGTGGTGTACGGGCAGGTTTGTAGCCGCCCATTTTTGTGTTTGAAGCCAGGGATAGTATGTGCACATGGCTGTTTGTCGGACCTTGCACATTCCATGCTGCCCATGCCCCCACCCCCCCTTTATTATTCTATCCTCTTCTTATATCCTCTTCCATACATTATGCATACATTCTCTGATACTTTCCCTAAAGTTATCACCTCATCACAGCTGAGTTTTGGTGTTGGCCCACAATTCATGCAGTGGGACATGGTGGACATGTTAATGTGGTTTGTCCACATGGCCTTGCATATGGCTTATGTGGAGTGTGTTATGTTGTTATTTGGGTGTCCATGACATAACATACATTGGCAGTGTAGGCCATTTGGTGGTGATGCAGGCCAGCTGTAACAGGCCATTGCATTCTGTCAGTCCTACCGTCCCAGACTGCCATACAGTATATTTCCCTGGGGTGGCAGGGTAGGTGTGCTAGGTATTCATGCCAATACTTTCTATCAGTATTGATCAGGTGGTGTGGATGCTGGCAGGGTGCTACTTATAGCTAGGGACACACTTGGATGGGACACCTGCACTGCATGCTGCATTCTTTCGCTATTGCCATACACAGATGGGGGTCATATTATACCCATTCCCAACAGCAGGAATACGACCACTGGTGGTGGCTAGACTCAAACCCTGTACCTTGGGAGTAGGTAACAAGAGCTTGAATTCCCTACCCACCACTACTTGTGAAAGTTTTGCTTCATATTACTGTTCTGTTCCCCATAAAATCTGTGATTTTCTGGAAAATAATGACAGATATTAGAGTTTCAGCCTTCATATTCTTCAAAAAGTACATGGTAACACAAAACATTTTATTCTAGCAATTTTCTGTTTATAAGATCATTGTTGGCTTTGTCCAGGTTTTTTGTGCTAATGAGAGGTACAGTGAGAACTGAGTTCATTGAATATGTTTGGGGGCTGTACTCCCCTATTATTGGCTTTGTCTAGGTGTTTTGTGCTAAGAAGGTGAGAGCTATGGTGAGAACTGAATTCACTAAATGATAGTCATTTAAGTGTCAGTCTACCTGTCCTTCAAGAAAAAGTTGCTTTGGCATAGTGGTATGTTGCTCTGACTGTATTGGACAGGGTCCTGGGTTCAATATTTGGTAGTAAAACTCATGGTGGTAACACAGCATTTTATTTTAGCAACTTTCCAAGGTTAAACAAGCAATGTTTAAAATGTGTCCCTAGTTTTTGGGCTTTTGTCCCCCACAGTAAATTTTAACTTTTTGCAGATTTCTGGTGTTTCAAAGTTGAGAGATATCTTCACAGTTAAGTGTTAAGAGGATTTTACAAGGAGCTGAGAGCTTGAAGAGAAATTTAGTGCTGCTTATACTGAGTCTGCTTACATTGTTAATAGCACAACAGGTAAGGTACCTGCTTTTGATGCAGATGGCTGTGAGTTCTACTCCCACAGTATATAGATGCATTGCTGATACTGTACTGCACATTTAAAGGAGGTGGATGCTGCAGTCCTGAGAATGTCCTCTTCGGCAGAGATACATAGTAACAATGAACCTGTTATTAGTTTGCCATCCATTCCATATTGCAGTATTACTAGCTTATCATTTTTTATGTAACATAGTCAATTTATTCCTCAAGGGCAACGGGCACTTTATTTGTAGATGAAACAATGAAATATAAAGTTGTGTGCTAGCAGCAGCCTCTTCATTAGTTACAGATCTTTTTAATGTGGAATTATTTAGATGACTTTTACTTCTGCAGAGATTGTGCATATTTACTGATACTGGCGGATTGTAAAAGTTTGGAGTAGACTTTTATGATGGAAATGTTCTGAATTGGGGAGTTTTGCCATTATTGGTGCATGCATTTTGTTTCATTGTTTACTGGAAAAAATGTTCAAAACAATAAATTTAAAACACCTTCTAACAACTGTCCTATATTATACAAGGAATACAATTTAATACAATCAGGAAGGTGTATCAAAGATTGCATGTATGTTTCCTGTACAAGGGGCCTATTATTAGAAAACAGCCCAAAGTTAATCCTTATCTGCCAATGGCCAGATGTATTTTCTTTGAATGTGGGTTTCAATGCTGTTTCAATGAATGTGAGTTTCAAGGGCAGAGAAGTTTTAATGCTAAGTCTAATTTTAATTGTGAGACTGTATTGCTTTGTTTAGCAGACGTCTATTAGTGTTTGTGCTGTAAAATGTAAAATCATCATCATCTTCTTTCGGCTGTTCCCGTTAGGGATTGCCACAGCGGATCACCTGTTTCCATTTCTTCCTGTCCTCTGCATCTTGCTCTGTCACACCAGCCACCTGAATGTCCTCTTTCACCACATCCATAAAACTTATCTTAGGCCTTCCTCTTTTCCTGTTACCTGGTAGCTTCATCCTTAGCATCTTTTTCCCAATATACTCAGCATCCCTCCTCAGCACATGTCCAAACCAATGTAATCTTGCCTCTCTGGCTTTGTCTCCAAACCTTCCAACCTGGGCTGACCCTCTAATATACTTATTCCTAATCCTGTCCACCCTCGTCACACCCAGTGCAAATCTTAACATCTTTAACTCTGCCACATCCAGCTCAAACTCCTATCTTTTTGTCAATGCCACTGTCTCCAATCCATATAAAATATAAAATAAAACTGTTAAATGAAATCCAAATCATCGTAGAAGTAAAGCAGTATGCACATTACAGTGTTTATGGTAAATGGGGCGAAATAGCTAAGTAATGGGACACTGGAATAGCTGCAGGGGGAAGGCACCATTCGACCATGATTTTGTGAGGGGGGAAGGGCATCAAACTCAGACAGCCCTGGCTGAACTATATCTCTCAACTGTCCAGATTTTTGCAGAATGAATAGATTTTTGCTTCTTATTTTTGGTTTGTTCCTGATAACATTTGTGGTTTTCTGACAAATCATTTAGGAATGAAGTCACTAAATAATGACAGACATTGAGTTTCAGACGTCATACCCATGAGAAAAATGCATGCAAGACTAGTTCATACAAGAGCAATTTTTAGTACTGTTTGTATGTTTCCCCCAATATATTTGGGCTTGTTCACATTTCCTGTGCTAAGAGGTACTCGCAAATAAATCGTTTTACAGAATTAGGTATATCCATACCTTTCAACTTTGCCCCATTTTGGCTCAAAATGTTGCTCCTCCCCAATAATCCCTCTGCAAAATGGCAAATTTGGAAGAAAACGTGGAGGGTTTACAACTAATAAATAATTGTAATGATCAGAGTTACAGATTACTTTTAATTTCAGAAATGCGTGTCAATTCTCTTATTTTGTCAACTGCTCAACTTAGTACTAATATTAAAAAAAAGTGTCCCTTCTTTGACAGGTTCCCAGCTGTATTGTGTGGCTATTTTATATTTTTGCGTCATATTTTTAGTCCATTTTTCATAAAATTGTGTTTTTCTGGCAAATTAGTGGCAAATCATTAAAGATTGAAGTTAGAAAATAATGACAAACATTTGAGTCTCAGATTTCATACACTTAAGAAAATTCATACTAATGCAAGACCTAATTATCTTTCTAAGTTTATAAGAGCAATAATGAAAAAATTGTCCTAATTTTTGGGCCTTTGTCCCACTTCTATTCATGGCTTTGCCCAAACTTCTTGCTCTGAGATTGAGAGGTATGACAAATGTGTCAGGGCCATCACCGTCTGCCAGAGACATTTCAAATTGTGACATACTTGTTGCACCTCACTCTCCCACGTAGTGACTCTGGATGTGTCCAAGCAAGACAAGAAGCAGTTTTGCAGTGTAAGTGTGCAGAGTATCCCCCCATTCAAGGAAGAACACAAGTACTACAGTGGCTTTTCATCTGTCCTTGATTTTGCAGAATGTTCTGGTTTTCTGTCATATTTTTATACTGTTGATTTATGCTTCTTCTTATTCAGAAAATGCATGTTGTTAACAGTGCTTGTTGCTCTCTGTTTAAGTAGTAATGCTTTAATGACCATCAGGTAAGCTTGTCTGAGACTGTAAGATGCAAGTAAGCTTTAATAAGCACACTACTAAAGAATTACCAACATTGAAGGCCTTTTTGTTGTTGCCATGCAGAGAATATTTACATAACTAGATAGCGTATACGCCTTAGGTACTGAAATGCATATGACAGTATTTGTAATAAAGGACAGGATTACGGTATTTTCAAAAGCTCATTACATTTGTTCGATACTTGCAGTCATCTTTGCAGACTTTACCCATAAACTAAACAGAATGTCACTCTATCATGTGTGGTCCATAACCTCTGCAGTAATCCTTTAAGCAATTTATCTTGAGCTTGTTTCTTGTTTGCTATTCATTTTTTACTTTGATCATGTTTTCCCCATGAAACAAGTAGATAGATGTTGTCAGGCAGCAAGTCTTTTTTGGATAAGAAACATTTTTACAAGTGGGGGTATCATAGAGATTGCTACTTTCAGCATGTTACTTCATACTTTTATAAAGCTGAATATAAATTATAATTAGAACTGCAGTGCAAGGAGAAGTTGTTTGAATTGAGTGCTGCTTGTTTTTTTACACTTTAGTTTGACTGGTATTCCAGTAATGTATTTAAAAATTAATTTATTTTTTCATGCCTCACCACCTTTTTGTTTCCATTTAGATATTAAGTAAGCTGTCATGTAGCCAATGGATTGAAATATTTTTTTCTTCTACACTTCATTTTGTCTTGATTGGACTCTCATAATGACAGTTTGGCATCCAGGACAGCGTATTTAAATAAAGTCCCAGTTTTTATGTTTTTTAGCACAGCCCCACCCCTTTCTAGTTGGTCACATCCCTTCCCATTGGTCCCACCCATTCAGCTGTCTCCTGTAGCACCCCTTTGATTTGAAGCCATCAGCCGCCGCTGGTACACTCCCTATACATGGTTGAACACAGGTAGTGTCATGTTTGGCATCTATTTTACTGCATGTGCGAGTCAGAGAGAGGTGTCATTCCCTTGGTCCCTCCTGTGTCAGTGTATGTGCTGTATGTTGCCTCTTTGCCAAGGCCAGGGAATACTGGGCACGCCTCCTTCTGCCTACTGGGGCAGGCTCGGGTTGTTGCTCCTCCGAGTCACTTTGTGCCTGTGTATGCCTTTTGCAATGGTGGGGGGCTGTGTGGCCCTGCCCCGTGCTGTTCCTGCTGCAGCTGTTTCTGCAGGAACATATTGTGTAGCATGGCACATATGATGATAATTTGAGCACATGTAGCTGGGGAGTGCTGCAAGGCTCCACCGGATGTGTCCAGGCACTGGAACTGCGACTTGAGCATCCCAAACACATGCTCTATTACAACTCTGGTCTATGCGTGTGCCTCATTATGGAGTTCTTGTTCCTGTGTGTGTGCATTTCTAATGGGTGTCATCAGCCACGGCTCCTGTGCATAACCAGCATCCCCCACTAGGTGACCATAAGGGATGTCCCCGCTGGCAAATCTCTGGTACAGTTGCGTCAGATGCCAGATGTGAGAATCATGATAGCTTCCAGGGCAGCCAGCACACACATGCATTATAATGCCCTGGGCATCGCACATGACCTGGCAGTTAATGGCGGGGAAGCCCTTGAGGTTGATGTAGACCCTACCCCACTCACCAGGTGGTGCTTTGCTGCATATGTGCGTGCAGTCTATAGCACCCACTATCTCAGGGTATTCTGCTATTTGGTGGAAGAAATGCATATTGCTGGCCAAAGCCTCACGGGTGTTGGGGAAATATACGTGCTCACCGGCATGTGCTGACATAGCATCCAGGAACTGGTGGATTACCCTGGATGATGATGCCTATGAGATCCCCATGATATCCCCAGTTGGGCTTTGGAAGGTGTCTGTAGCTAGTATTCTTAGGCCTACACATACCTTGGCATCCACTGGGATGGGTTCCCCTCTGTTAGTTCTGTGTGTGAGGTGTGGTTGGCACAGCTTAACAATTTGCTATAGGAGGTCCCTGTCTACCCTATAGCGCTCCATTATCTCCAGCTCATGTAGCCCCTGGTAGGTTACCCTGAGTCTGTACATTCTTCTCTGTCTCCTCACTGTGGGTTGGTCGACAGCATTCTCATCCTCACCACCCTCAGCCTCCTCCACATGTTGTTGTATGATAGCTATTGCAGCCCCTATCATTTTGTTGCTTTTGTTTGTTAAAAATTTCCCACTTGTATACACCAGTGGTGTAGAGTATGTGGGAAAAAACAGAGGGGAAGATGTTTGCATAGTTTATAGTAGTGTTCTGCGCTGGGCTGGTCTGCTGCCTGTGTAATTGGCTGATTCTGATACATTTCACTTGCCAGCTATGCTAGTTTTCCTTGATTACCTTCCTACTGCCGTTTTCCCTTCCCATTGCCTTCCTGTTTAAGCCTGGGGGCACACCGTGCAAAGACAGTGCTCAAATGTGCACAGAGCTGCTATTTCCTAGTTTACTTTTTTTTTTTCCTTTAAAACCCGGTGCATGGCACGCACACCTGCTTAGGCAATGTAAAGAGTGCTAGGCAGCCTCAGACACATCCCCTTACTTAGCTCTGCTAAGCTAAGGGAAAACCCGAGCCACAGGGCTCCAGTCCGCTTACAGTATGCCTGACACCCCCCCCCATGATGTCAGCTAACTCCTGGGCTTGCACCAAGCTATTCCTGCTCTTACAATGTTGGGTGCTGACTAGCATGCAGGGGAAATGTGGGATTCAGTATCCTTCCCCTCATTTGCATAGGATTGCCTGCTGATGCATATTTACAGGTCCCACACTGAGCCTCTCCCCTTAGTAACCACTATTCACTGGCCATGTTGTTTTCTGCCTGCCACTGAGTATAATGGCAAAATAGTGATTTTGGTTATAATGCTTATTTTAGGCTTTTTTTTTTTTTATTTTTCGCCCGATCCCGTTTGGGCCCCGCTACCCTACGCTTAAACAGCCGAGATCGGCTATAAAAAATAAATGCCATATATTTGGCCATTGGCATGCTTTTTGCTTAATATCCACCCTTTATTTGGAGTTGTCATGGCTCTGTTTTGTAGTTTGCAGAAATGAACTCGGTTACTGGACGAGTACATTTCTGCAGATTACACTAGTACTGCACGGCCAGCTTCCAGCTTCCTGGATCACAAATTCACCTCATTTGCATGGATTTCACCTGCAAATGGGGTAATTTGCATATAGGGGCTGAGTCCGTGCAGGACTAGTGCAGGAGCGCTCATGCACATCCCTACAGCTTATTCCTGGATCGCACGGCAGACATATTGCCTGCTGTAGCTCCTGCACTAGTCCTGCACAGCATGCAGGGCTTGCTGAATCCAGGGGAATGTCTTGCTTATTAATGCAAAGGGAAAATATTCTTGAATATGATGTGTGTGTGTGTGTGTGTGTGTGTGTGTGTGTGTGTGTGTGTGTGTGTGTGTGTGTGAGTTGGGAGAATTTGTTTAAAATACAGTAAATAACCATTCTATTATAAATTTATGTACATTTCTAGGGCAGGCATTGTTAACGGTTATCATTTACTTTCCTTTTAGTTCATTATCTACATGCATTTATTTCTTCAAAAAAATAAATAAATAAATACTTGGTCCCAAACAGAAGGAATTCTTACTTGCATCATCTACCTTAAATGCATTCTAAGAATTAAATAGGCTTTAAAGGATACCATTGTAATATCAGACGTTCAGCTTAATTTCACAACAATTTTTGCAATGTTATTAAGTTTAATAAAGAATTATATATAAAATATATATAAAAATTGACAGATTTGTAAGAGAAAGGGAGTACTTTGCTTTTTCACTTAGCAATGAACAAGAAAAAGAGTAAAGACATATCCAAAATCAAACGCTTCCTCTAAGAAGTGGGGTAAACACTAAATAACCACATGTGTATTTATCTGTAACAATCTGAACAACAGAATTTCGTAAAAAAATATATAACATTCAACACAATTCTGTTTGATCAAAAAAGTGCATATGCAAAACAATAATTTTGGTTCTCTGTACATTCTACATCTGCAAATTGTTATGGCTCATTGAAATGCCTTATTCATATGCCAGGTTTAATATCTCTCAATCTCTCAGTCATTCTTTTGTTGAGATCACTTATCCATTGTATTATACTTAGACATGGCCTCTGTCTAGTGTTAAACAAATGACACCAGATAAATAATACCCGCTTACTTGCACATCATTACAGCAGATGTTCTCAAATCTACCTTTAAGCTGTAAAAATACAGAATGTAAGCACAAAGTAGCATTTTAAAAGCCAGAAATAAAATTCTGACCTGCTGGCATATGCTTTAACTTGCTCTTTAATTGTCAGTGAGTGTTGTGGTTACAGCTACTTTTCAAGTCTTGTTATTAGCAAAAAAGAACCAGAGGAAATGAAAACCACTTCAAAAAGAAAATGATAGCTGTCAGAAGAGGCAAGTGATTCATGACAAACATGAAACTAAACAGACACAGTAGGTAAGAAACAGACAGACAATACTAACATAAAAAGTAGGCCTTTTAAGCTGAAACATTTGCTTAAGGTGCTTGGGCTACAACTGCAAACTGTGAAATCCATTTTTCCTGGTATTAGCATAGAGGGATTAACTGAAAAAAAAATGGCGATGCTTACAGACTTCTGATTTTTATGTGGTCACACTGATGATTATGGGGCTGAATGATATCATCCATCAAAAAGCCACAGGATTATTGGTTCTAATCCAGTTTTAGTTTTATGCTGACACCAAAAATGAGCAACAATTTACGTCTCTGCTTCAAAAGAAATAGTATGCCAAAAATAAGTGAAGGCATGCCATCATGTGTGTTTGTGAATGGTACGATGCTTGGCCACCTACATGGTCAGAGTGTAGAATTGTTTGCCCACTCCCCTACTGGCTGGCAGTTTCTCATTTATTTCTCTGCTTACTTATATCTTTCTTTTACTCTTTTTTTGTAAGTCAGCATAAGCATAAAGCCACCCTAAGCCTGGGGCTAAAAAACCTAATACTTACATACACACACACATATACATATATATATATATATATATATATATATATATATATATATATATATATATATATATATAGCTATAGACATAGATACAATGCAATGAAAAAGTATTTGCCCCCTTCCTGATTTCTTATTTCTTTGCATGTTTGTCACACTTAAATGTTTCAGATCAAACAAATTTACATATTAGACAAAGATAACCCAAGTAAACACAAAATGCAGTTTTTAAATGATGTTTTTGTTTGCCTTTCGGCTTTTCCCGGTAAGGGGTCGCCACAGCGGAACTCCGGTCCGCTAATGATTGGCAGTAGATTTTTACGAAATGCCAAAGTGCCAGCTCGACGCTCGACCTTGAACGAAGGCACGCCCATTTACGCACACATGTCTTTCAAACACTACCCAACCACGGGGAGGACATGCAGACTCCGCACAGAAGGCACTCCCAAGCCCAGCTGAGAACTGAACGGGAGAACCTCTTGCTGTGAGGTAACAACACTACCGCCGTACCACCACAGCATTTTTTTTTAAGTGATGATTTTATTTATTAAGGAAAAAAAACTATCCAAACCAGGTGTTAGCCAGAAAATGTTCCCTGCATGGGTTAGCTCTCAAAGTACTGGTATTACCATTGGCATAGCACCATGCATCCTGCTCTAATCAAAGTGTTAGTATTACCACTTGTATGGCACCATGCTTCCTACTCTACTCAAAATGCTGGTATTACCATTTGTACAGTACCACGCATCCTGCTCTACTGAAAATGGTGATGTTACCATTGATATGGCATCATGCATCCTGCTCTAATCCAAGTGCTGGTATTACCATTTGTACAGCACCACGCATCCAGCTCTACTCAAAGTGCTGATATTACCACTGATATGGCGCCATGCATCCTGCTCTAAACAAAGTGCTGGTATTACTACTTGTATGGCACCATGCATTCTACTCTACTGAAAGTGCTGGTATTACCACTTGTATGACACCATGCATCCTGCTCAACCTGAACTGTTGGTATTACCACTGGTATGGCACTATGCCCAGATAGTCAAAAAACAGTCATAAACCAGCAGCATCTGCTGCATCTAAAGAATTTATAAGTAATTTACTAGATCAAGCAAGGCATCAGCAGAGCAAGTACCTGCATGATACTTCTTCTGTTGAACTTGTGCTTTGTAGAAGCTGATGCTGGCGTGTATGACATTATGCAATCAGAAGTCACTCTGTCTCCTCCTTATGTGTGTGTCTCATGGAAGACGTTTATGAATTACATTTGGGGTGTTAGCAAATAAGAGGAGGTAAAGTACATTTTCTGCTCTCATATGTTGCAGAATGCAGTAAAAAAGCACATTTTTCTAATTTAAGACAACTAGAATTACATCACAAAAACTATATTTGTCACCTCTTGAGAATGGTGTGCAGTTGATAACAGTAGTAGGAAAGAATGAACTATGAACATTCAGTAGAACTACACTGGTAATTTTGAGTCCTCAGCTGTATATCTGAATACTCTAAACATAACACTAATGTGTTGAATGCTGACATACACACACACGCGTACACACACACACACACACACACACACACACACACACACACACACACACGCATGCATACATGCACTTTGCACATCTGCATGCACTTACAAGCATATACGCACACACATATATGCATATGCATATGTATGCACCCATGCACACACACATAAGTATACGTAAACAAGCACATAATATTCTCTTTTGTAGAACTTAAATTCTTTTTCACATTTTTACTATTTTGTTGATATTTTACTAATGAAGTCTGGCATTCATGTGCTTTTGCCACAGAGGAATAAAGCTTTGACCATGCCCAGGTAACCCAAGTTTGAGAAGCAGCTCAGGTGTTTGAGGGCAAAGAAAGGGAGGCTAGTCTTGTCCATTATAGGGGTGTGCACTCTCAGAGGCACAAGAGTGTGATTGGATTCTGTAGTGGAAACAGGGAAAACGCTTGCAGAGTTCCTCGTGTAGGTGTTTAGAGCAGTCCTGATGATATCTCTCCTTGTGAAAGTGAAGCGAGTATATCTAAGTATCCTATTTCTCTAATAATCACTGAGGGAAATGAAGTATGAAAATGATATTTTGTAGTATTGCACAGTGGTTTCATTAAACGTACATATTGTTTTCACATTACTGCCAGTTTTACAACTTTAGCTTGTCAGTGTTGATAATAAGATTCATTGCTTTACTTATTTATTTAAATACTTCACTGACAGTGAAACTTACTTCTTCAGGTCCAAGAACCCTTAAGGAATGTACAAATTATGGTTTATCAAGATAGTAAGTTAAGAATAGTTGTGTAAAATCTTATCATAACCATAGATGTCCTTCTCTTCTATATGTTGAGGTATTCATAACATGAGGGTGTCTACCACTGGCAGACTCATACATCGGCCAGTATACAAAAGTCTAAAGTTACTGTAGGGTACGTGCAATGTCACACATAGATGCAGTCCTATGCCAGTCATAAAAGTGACATTGGGTATAAAGCGGACGTCAGCACACACCTATCCTCAGACCTGAATGCCCCAGGAAGAACACTAGCCTGAAAAAGGTGAGGAAACACACAATCAGCAAACAGGCAAGCATGAGGGAGAAGGTGGGGGGGGGTGGAATACTGCAACATATAGAAGAGAAGGACATCTATGGTTATGTTAAGATTTTACAAAACTATTCTATGTCCTTCTATTCATATGTTGCAGTATTCATAAAGTACAGTTTTGTACCTACCAGAAATGTAGATGTTCAAGTGTTCACACTGCTGCAGTCATCACACTTAGGTTATCCTGCCATCAGGCGGTACCGCAGTCGGCCAGAGTTCCAAAGTCTTGGTCCGGCATTGGTTGCTGCCGCTTCTTCCCTGACGTCAGTGTGCCAGGGGTATATAAGATGCATCCGACACCATTTTCTTCAGTTTTTCTTGCCCCAGATGTCAGGTGCCCCCTAGTAGGTAGGCAATACCTATAAAATAAAAACAATACCTTCAGTCACAAGCAAATACACCACAAAGGTTGTACAGGATAGAAAGGTATAGATAAGGCCATCTAGTTCAGAGGGGATGGAGGGAGGGTAACCTGGACTGCAGCAGTGTGAAAACTCGAACATCTACATTTATGGTAGGTATAAAACTGTACTATGTTCATGGTGTTACACTGCTGCAGTCATCACACTTGGGTAGAATCCCAAAGCTAAGGTTGGGTGGCTGGTCTATAATGAATTAGGATTGGCTATGAGACCCTGCAGAACTGCAGTGGCAAATCCTGTTCTGGATTTAGAGTAAAGAGGCAGGTGGTTATGCTTGGTAAAGTTGTGCACTGAACTCCAAGTTGCAGCCTCCAAAATTTTCTTGGTAGGTACTCCTCTGAGAAAGGCCGCTGAAGTGGCTGTAGCCCTGGTGGAATGTGGCCTAATGCTATTCGAGACTGATTTCCCATGCTGTGTGTAGCAGTAATGAATACAGTTTCCTAACCGTTTGGATATAGTCTGCTTTGAGATAGCCTTGCCCTGTGATCCTGCAGCATATGCTACAAACAGTTGCTCAGTTTTCCTTTGTCCAAGTAGAAGCGTAGCTGCCTGTGTATGTCCAAAGAATGCAGAAGTTTCTCCCCTTTATTCTGGGGGTTTGGATAAAAAGTTGGCAAATGGATGGTTTGGTTAAGAGCCACACTGGATACCACCTTTGGCATAAAGGTAGGGTTTGTCCTTAAAGAAACCCTGTCCTGATGAAAAATTATAAAAGGTTCCACTGCCATTAATGCCTGTAGCTCTGAGACTCTTTGTGCTGAAGTTACTGCCAGGAGCAGAACTGTTTTCCATGATAAAAATTTTAGATCAGCTGTATTGGCTGGCTCAAAAGGTGGCAGGGTCAGTTTTTCCAAAACAAAATTGAGGTCCCAAGTTGGTGCTCTCTGGGGCAGTCTTTGGCAAGGAATGAGATAAAGGCGGATCCGTGTTGTAATGTACTGAAATGGCAGAGGCGTGGATCTTAATTGATGAGAAGGATAGGCCTCTGTCCAGCATCTCAGTTTAAGTATTGTAAAATCTGAGGAATGTTTGGAACAAGAGGGTCAAGGCTTTGAGCCTGGTTCCAGGCGCAGAATCTCTTCCATTTTTCTGAGTAAGCTTTCCTGGTGCTAGGCCTTCTGGCCTCCCAAATGACATCCATAACCGCTTTAGAGAGAGGTGTTGCCTGTTTGACTAATAAATCTGCCATGCAGCCAGGTTTAGGGTTTTGAGATGACCGTGCAGGATCTGATTGTTTTGTTGAGTCAGAAGGTGTGGAATTTGAGGCAAAATCCATGGTGGGCCTTGATCTAGGTTCCTTAAGATAGGGTACCAGTGCTGACGTGGCCAGTCTGGAGCAATCAGGATCATCTGTGGTTTCTCTTGTCTGGCTTTTAGGAGTACCTTTGAAAGGAGAGGCAGAGGGGGGAAGACATACATTTTTAGATTTTTCCAGCTGAACAAAAGAGCATCCACTTTCCATGCTTGTTTGTGATAAGTCCTTGTGCAGAATTTTTGTAGTTGGCAATTCAGTGGGGAGGCAAAAAGATCTATGTCTGGGCATCCCCATTTTTGCATTACCATGCTGAAGATTTGTGGATTCAATTTCCATTTGTGAGGGTCAATGATATTTCTGCTTAGATCGTCTACCAGAGTGTTTTTCTTTCCTGGCAGGTATTGTGCTTGCAGGTGAACTTGGTACGTTAGAGCTGTGTTCCACAAGGTCATGGCTTGCCTGCATAGGGGGTAAGAATGAGTGCCCCCTTGCTTGTTTATGTACCACATTACTGTGGTGTTGTCTGTCTTTATTAATAATTGGCCTGGATGCAGAAGGTCGTTGAAAGCTGTTAGGGCATTTTGCACAGCCAACATCTCTTTTTGATTGATGTGAAGATGCATCTGGTCTGTGGTCCACTTGCCCTGTATGCATTTTCCTGCCATGTGTGCTCTCCAGGCATAATCCGAAGCATCTGTTGTTAGAGTCTGCCTGGCTCTGGGTAGGGTGAAAGGCTGACCCTTGTTTAGGTGACATGCCTGTGCCCACCATCGAAACTCCTGTTGTAGGCAGGGAATCAGTGGTATTACTGCTTCTAAACTGTGATAGTGCTGAGTCCAAACACTTTTTAGGTACCATTGTAGTTTCCTCATATGCAGTCTGGCATATGGTATTAGTAGTATGCAGGATGCCATGAATCCCAGGGCCTGCAGAATTTTTCTTGCAAGGAGATGGGACTTTTTTGCCAGTAACTGAAAATATCGAGTTAGTTGAACCTGTTTGTCTGGCGTGAGGTAAGCCATCTGGGCCATTGAATTTAAGCTGGCACCCAGGAATATAATCTGTTGTGAGGGTACTAGTTTTGACTTCTTTTCATTTACTGTGTACCCTAGAGAAGTTAGTAACCTTTTTACAAACGCCAGATGCTGTAGAAGAATGTCCTTTGTCTCTGCTTGAATGAGACAGTCGTCCAGGTATGGATATATTTGAATTCCCTTTTGTCTGCAAAATGCAATTACTGGTGCCAGGCACTTTGTGAAGACCCTGGGCACAGTAGATAAGCCAAAGGGCAGTGCAGAGAATTGGTAGTGCATTGTACCAGCTTTGAATCTGAGGTATCTTCTGCAATTTTGTCTGATAGGGACATGCAGGTATGCCTCTTTGAGGTCCAAAGTAACAAGCCAAGTGTTCTTGCCCAGCATGGGAAGAAGCTGCTGTAATGTTAACATTTTGAATTTTGGAATATCCAGGTAGGTATTTAGAATTGAAAGATCTAGTATGGGCCTCCAGGCCTTGTCCTTTCTGGAGACCAGGAAGAGTCTTGAGTAAAATCCTTGTCCTTGTTCCTGCTGTGGTACTTTTTGAATAGCTCTCATGTCCATGAGGGCTGAAATTTGTGTTTGTGCCTCTACCCATTGATTTTGTGGCAGGTCCGGCATTCTTTTTAGCTTTGGTACAGTATGAAAGTGGAACCTGTAACCTTGAGACACAATATTTAGAACCCATTTGTCTTGGGTGATTGTTTGCCAGTTTTGGGAAAAAAGTGCTAGTTTTCCCCCCTAGGGGGCTTCCAAAAGGGAAACGCTTGGCGTACAAAGGGGAAAGTCATTGTGACCGTTTCCTGTAAGGTTGATACTTGTCCTCACCTCCTTTTGGGGTTGAGGTGCCCCACTGTCGTTGTCTGTTTGAGCCTTGGGGTTGAGATCTGCCTCTAGGGCATCTGTATCTGCCTCTCTGTGGTCTGTCTGACACTGGAAAGGACCAATTTTTTGTAGGCCAATTTCTGCTAAATCGAGGTGGCTGTACCTGTAAGAAATCCTTGACTGTTTGCATAGATTTAGCTTTATCCTCCATTTTCTTTAGCACTTCTTCTGCCTTAACATCAAACAAGGTATCATGCTGTAAAGGAGCATCCAATAATTTTGCCTTAACATGATCAGGTAAACTCTGTTCTTTTAACCAAGCATGCCTTCGAATCACTGAACCTGTAAATGCGGCTCTACAAGAGGCCTCTAGAGAATCAAAACCACATTGCAGAGTATGTTTTCCCACGTGTTCAACTGCATGCAATACATCCTGCATTTCTTTACAATCAGTAGCTTCTGAGCTTGCAAGAATTTTCTGTTTTAATTGAGCCATTAAATATTGTTGGTACTTAAGCATGTGAAACTGGCAATTTAAAGCTCTTACTGCTAAAGTTGCAGAAGTGTATACTTTCTTCCCCCATCTGTCCAAAGCTCTGGAATCTCTGTCAGAGGGTACTGGATTTTTTGCAATGGAAGCCTTAACCCCATATGGACCCTGGGAAATAGTTTCTGGATCAGCAGTAGGGTTTTTATAAAGAAACTTGTGAGAGTCAGGGACTCTGTAGTACCTATCCGGCTTGGCTGGTGCAGGGGGCAAGGAATCGGGAGATAAGCTGGATTCAGAGAACACATCATCCACAATATCTAGCACAGGCAGAATAGCCAGGGGCAATAAAAGGAAATCTGAGCCTTTTCTTAGATTCTGAGTAATCCTGACTTTCCCAGTGGAAATGTTCCCTCATGGTATGTAAAATTTCCCCATAAGAATAATCCTCAGGAGGAGAGGCTGAAGGGATAGATTCTTCAGCATCCGAGTCCTCATAGGGAGGTAGAGAATATCCCTGGTCTGAAGAGGAATCAGAGGAAATGGAAACCTTATCAGAGGAATCATAGTCTGTATCCTGCCTAGGCCTTTTCTCAGGAGGGGGATGGGAACCCCTGATTAGAGTAATGAGGTCTTCGGCCATTTTAAGCATCTGTTTTTTAGGCATGGAGGCTTTTCCAGGTGAATGCTGTACTTGTTTCTTTGTCTTTAGTGGTACTTTTGTCTTGGCTGTAGTTTTAATGGTAAGTTATGAAGGTCTGAAAACACCCTCAGAAGCCGATGCCTGCTCAGCGGCTCCGGACCCATCTGAGGGATTAGTTTCCGTAGGCCCAATACCTTGAGTTTTCAGAGGCCTAGTTTTCTCTACGTGGGAGTCGGAGGCGGCCTGTGGCTCTGAGGTAGCGGGTGTCAAGGGCTGCGTAAGCGCCTCACTGAGAACCGGCGAACCGGCGACTGGCCTAGAAGAGGCTTCGTCGTCGATTTTGGACCTTGGATGTCTGTCTTTATCCTTGTCCTTGTGTTTCTTCGGTATTGCGGTCGTCGGTTGATCCGACTGCATAGTATAATTGAACCTTCGGCCAAAGTAGTGCAAAGCAAAATCAAAATGCCTTTTAATAGTACATTTGTTAAATCTAGCACAAAACCGACAACTAGTGATGTCGTGATCAGGGCCTAGGCATGGAATACAGTAAGAGTGGAAGTCCTTATGAGGTATTTGCTTTCCACAAGAAATACAATTATTAACTTTTTCTGACATCGGTCTGAGGCAAGAAAAAAGTTTCCCCAAATGGGGTACTTAGCTTTAATGTAGACTTCGGATCTGAAATTCGACTTCGAAAATCTCAGGAGTCGGCCGACCGGCACTTGCGAACTGCTTCTGCTTCGGGCACCGCGTGGCAAGAAAGACTGGAGAAAATGGCGTCGGATGCATCTTATATACCCCTGGCGCACTGACGTCAGGGAAGAAGCGACAGCAACCAACGCCGGACCAAGACTTTGGAACTCTGGCCGACTGCGGGACCGCCTGATGGCAGGATAACCCAAGTGTGATGACTGCAGCAGTGTAACATGATGAACATCATGAGGAAGAATACCAAAGCTCATGCAGAAGAGTTGGACAGAGGGGCAGTAGCACTCTCTACAAACTCATGCAGGATAGCTCTTGCAAAACCAGCTCAAGACCTGGAAATGCCATCCAAACTCATAATGTTTTGTGAAATTGTATACAGAAGACTAGGTAGCTGCTTCTAATATGGAAGAGGTGTCCAGACCTTTGAAAAAAGCACCAGAAGAGGACGCAGCTCTCATAAGACATATAGCAAAAGGAAATGGTTTTAGAAATCCAAGCGCCGATAGTCTGCTTTGAAACAGGCCTGCCCAGAGCCCTAGGATGATAAGAAATAAGATGATCAGATTTCCTAACAGACTTCGTTTTGTCTAAATAAAATCAGAGTTGTCTATGCACATCCAAGATGTGTACAATCATCTCACTAGAGGATTGTGGATATGGGAAAAAGTTGGGCAGATTAATGGACTGATTAAGTGACAACACATTCACCACCTTGGGAATGAAGGAGAAATTAGTGCATAAGGAGAGCCTATCCCTGTGAAACACAGTAAAGGGGGATGAAGTGATCAGTGTCTGAAGTTCTGAGACCCTTCTGGCAGAGGTGATGGCCACCAGAACAACGGTTTTCCAAGTGCAATGTTGAAGAGAAGAAGAACACGCCCGTTCAAAAGGGGCCAAAGTATGTTCCTCTAGAACAAAATTTAGATCCCAAGGAGGAAGAACTGGTTTCTTGAATGTCTGATATGAAGGACACCTTTTAGGAAAAGTTCCTTCCAACCTTGAAGCCAAGGGACAAATCATAGGCAGACAGGCAGAGATTGCTGAAACATGAGTTTTTACTTAAGAGTATGACAATCCACTCCAATAATTCACACAGGTAAGACAGAACCACTGGAACATCCACAAGCAGTGGCTGTAGGTCCTTAGAAAGACACTGGATGGAAAACGTTTTCTATTTGGAAATATAGGATTTCCTAGTATTGGATTTTCTGGCCTCCTGCAGAACTTGCAGCATGTCCTCAGAGAAAAGGTGTCTGAAAGGAAGCAAAACCCTATCACCCACAGAATCAGTTGCAGGGTTGACATCTGTATATGTACTAGAGATCCCTTGTGGGTACTTGTGATGATTGCCCTTGGTTAAATGCAGAAGAAGGCGGAACCAATGCTGTCTTGGCCAAAAGAGGTTCACCAACAAGATTTGTGGTTGCTCCTGTTGGATCTTCAACAGAACTTTTTGGGGAAGTGGGAAGAAGGAGGAATGCATAGAGAAACATCCCTTCCAAGAGAAAGATACATCATCCACCTTCCATGCCAGAGGATGGGGAACTCAGCACAAAACTTTGGAAGTTGTCTGTTCATAGGGGAGGCAAAGAGATCTACCTGAGGCATACTCCACTGAAGGACAGTGTCCAGAAACACATCCCTGTGTAACATCCAATCATGGGATTGAGTCATAGGCCTACTCAATGTATCTGCCACAACATTTTGAGTGGAGGGAATGTAGACTGCTTGGAGGGTGAGCTGACTCTGAGAGGCTAACTCCCAAGCTTGGAGAGCTAGTCTGCACAGGAGGTAAGACTTGGTCCTTCTCTGCATGTTGAAATACCAAAAGACAGTGGTGTTGTCTGTGAACCACTTTAGGATGTCTAGAAGAAGAAGAAGAAGTTTGAAAATTTGCAGAGCAAAAATGAGGTCTCTCATCTCTTTTATGTTTATGTGTTCCCTCTTTTAGGAGGGAGACCACATATCTTGAACCTTCCAAGATGCCAGGATTGCTCCCCATCCCAAGTAAGAAGCATCCATGAACAGCTCCTGAGTTGGAAGGGGGTGGCTTTAAGAGTAGGCAGGATTCAAGGTAACCTACTGAATCCATCAGTTAAGTTCCTTTTTCAAGCAGGAAAGAAGGGGAATAACAAACTCCAGTGGATGACTGTGTTGCATCCATATTGACCTGAGGTACCACTGAAATTTCTTCATGTACAGCTTGGCTGAGGTAGCATTGGGATAGTGGATGGCATAAAGCCCAAGAGGCAGAGAAAATCACTGGCAGTCATGGACTGGAGAGGCATGAGTGTCTAGAAGAAGGCATTGAGACAGAGAACCTTCTGGAGAGGTAAGGAAGCCAAGATCTTGCCTGTTTGTATTCTGCATTCTAGAAAAACATGGTCTTGTGAAGGGATGAGGGTAGATTTTTGAAAGTTGATGGTGAATCCTAAATCCACCAGCGGAGTCACCAGGAAGAACAGATTCTCCTGAAGGGTGTCTGGAGAATAAGCCTGGAGGAGAAGATCATCCAGGTATCGGAAAATCTGAAAACCCCTTAGTTTGTAAAAGTCTATGACAGGAGCTAAGCATTTTGTGAAGACACTTGGAGCCGTCGATAGTCCAAAAGGCAAGACAGAGAACTGAAAGTGTGAGGAAACAATAGCAATGTGAAGATAGGAATGTGGGGTAAGCATCCTTGATGTCTAGAGACAACATGTAGGCCTGAGGAAGGATGAGGTGAAGTAGAGCACTGAAGGATAGCACAGGAAGGTGTTTAGGTGTGACAAGTCAGAGGTGGGCCTCCTGGGACCATCTTTCCTGGGACCAGGAACATCTTGGAGTAAAAGCCTTGTCCTATTTGGGAAGGTGGCACCTCCAGAATGGTACCCTGAGAAAGAAGACTAAAAAAGACGTGGAAAGTAATTCCGCTGTTCTTTCGGTGGTTATGGAATATCCCTGAAGGAAAGTGACCTCTTCCACACCATAAATTATCCTTGAAGGATGTCTGAGAGAACCCAAGAGTCCTGGGTGATCTGTTTCCAAGCAGGGAGTAAAACAGAAAGATGTGTGGAAAGAGGGTTCTGTCTGCAAAAATGTTTGTAGTCACAGACTACCTGGCTTGCTCGGAGAGGGCTGCTTCTGAGCAGCAGGAAATGTTGAAAACTTGGCTGAATATTCTTTCTGAGTATCTTTTTTATCCTTGGAAGACTGAGTCCTGGAGGGTTTCCTTACAAACAGGGCTTTGGAGGGGTAGTTCCTTTGAAATTTGGGAACTGCGGACACAAAAATGTGTTTTTGGTCTTGTAGCTCTTTGCACTTTTCTTGTAAGGACTTAAATAGTTTTGCTCCAGAAGCAACACACAAGGCCTTGTTGTCAAGGGATGCAGCCATCATTTTAGCCTTTATGTCATCTGGCAAGGGCTGTAGTCTGAGTCAGAAGTACCTCCTGAGAACAGAGCCAGAAGCAGCAGCTCTGGCAGATGCCTCCACAGCATTGTAGCTACGGCTAATTGAATGGCGTGTGACTTGAGCAGAAGAGCTCAGAATGGAGGATGACTGAGCCTTAGTAGGAGAGTCTAGAAGCACTGAAATTAGCTTACTGGTGTCAGACAGAAGGGTTAAAGAGTATTTTTCCATATGGGTCTGGTAGTTTATGGCTCTAAATGCCAAAGTTGCTGAAGTATAGACTTTCTTCCCCAACCTCTGCATATCTTCACTCTCTTTGTCTGAGGGGAGAAGGTAAGTGGAAGGCAACATCTTAGAGACCTTATCAGCAGGCACAGAAATAGTAGCAGGATCTGCAGAGGGACATTTAGACAGGAATTTGGAATCCTCTGGCACCTTGTAAAACCTGTCTGGCCTTTTAGGGGCAGGAGGTTGGGAATTTGGGTACTTAGAAGCTGCTGAAAAGGCATCTAAAAAAGCTGGTAGCACAGGGGGAACAGCAGACGGAGAAGAGGAATCCATCTGCAGAAGGTCATCATACCTTTTTTGAATTTCTGACACCTGGAAGCAATCCAATTTAAAGAACTCACCATTTTTAACAAAGGTTTCCCCAAAAGAAATATCCTCCCCTGGAGAATCTGTGCCATTTGGCTCTTCTTCCAGAGAAGCATATCCTAAGGGAGATAAAATTTGGGCCAGTGATTCATCCCCAGATGAGTCATCTTCATCAGATGAAACCTCAACTGAAAACCTCTTTTGTGGAGAAACAGGAGAAAAGGAGGGATAAGGGAGAGAGAGTCTAGTGGATTGTCTCAGGGCCATAAAGGCATCTAAGAGCCCTTGAGAAAAGGCTTGCCAATCTGCAGGTTGTTCTTGGGTAACACAAGAAGCATGCTTAGTTTTCTGCTTCTTGTTTTGTGGGACATCCATGTGGTGGAAGGATGACAATGGCCTGCACTCTAAAATATTGCTCGGGATATCTTTGTGAACAGTGATTTCAGGAATGCCACATGAGCCTTCAGTAACATTGAGCTTGCCCCGCCTGCATATCCCCCGAGGATGTGCTAGTAGGATCCTTATCGGCCTCTACCCTGGTAACCATGGAAGAACAGCCTACTGATTTCAAAATGGTCTCTGGGCCAACATCGGCTTCAGGAGAGACGTCCGTAACTGGAGGAGCAGTGGGTAAGTCAGGCCTAGATTTTTTTACCTTCTTAATTACTGGCTCACCTGAATGGCCCGAAGTACCTTCCATATCGCAGGCTAAGTGCTTAAGGTGCTGGTTCTCTAAATACAGATTGAGGGAAGTTAGACAACTGCACAGGGTCTTGGGGTCAAAGATCTTGCAAATCGAACAGGAGGCATGGTCGTAGTTAGGGCTTAGGAAAAACAGACAAAGATTGTGGTAACCTTTATGCGGAAATTGCCTTCCACACTGGCACTTGCCCTTCCCAGCTGACATGTAACCTCAACAACAACAGTTGCACACAAAACAATATGAAAAAACTCCAGTGGGGGGACTTATCTGGCCTGAAAGCCGCAACGTTGCTGATGAGCAAATGGCCAGAGAAGACATTCTGACTGACGGCAGAAATGTTCTGAGGATGGGTGCATGCTGAAGTCTACTTTATACCCAATGACACTTTAGGACCAATGTAGGACTGGATCTATGTGCAACATAGCACGTACCCTACAGTAGCTTTAGACATTTGTATTCTGGCCGGATGTACAAGTCAGCTGGCAGTGGACTCTCTCGTGTTATGAATACTGTAACATATTAATCAAAAGACATCAAAGCTGCATGATGATAAAGAGAAAACATACTTCTTGAGAAAGTGATTTGTAGATAAAAACTGATTACAGATGAAGTTCCTGGATAACATATATTAACTAGAAATAAAAACAAAAAAGTCTTATGGTTCAAAATTCAAACGTAGTAGTTTTAGTTTCTCGGGAAGTTGACAGGAGTAGTACATATGGGGTACAGTGGATGACAACTGAACGTTTATCTGTAGAAGAATATGTTATCAGCTAAAAAAGTGTGTAAAAAAACAAGCTTGAATAGTAATGGGATGGAGGAGGAATAAACACTTTGTAAAACAAAACTATCACTAGACTTAAGAGAAGAAACAAAGGACACATCAGTGATATGTGATACCAGTCATGAAAGAAATAGTGTTAACCAGAACATGACATTGAAAAAGAGGAAAACTGTGATAATATGACAGTGAAATAGAACAAATTAGGAAATTAAATTACATAACAAAACAGTACACAGGCATGATTCACAGGTGTGTCAGCTTTGAAGAAACAGAAAAAACAGCAAATGATGGCAGCTTAAACAATCTGAACAACACAGGAAGGATGATGGCTTGAATTCAATGTAAAACAACTTTTACTATATACAATTCCAAGATCCCACAGGCCACACATTGAGCTGGTAATGCTTTGATCAACAGGTGTGGGTGCAGAATAAACACTAAAGTGTGTGTGTGTGTGTGTGTGTGTGTGTGTGTGTGTGTGTGTGTGTGTGTGTGTGTGTGTGTGTGTGTGTGTGTGTGTGTGTGCGTGAGGACTCGTGGTTTACCTAAATTTGGTTTGTGGAATATAATTTTATCTAGACATTGTTAAAAAAGCATTTCAAAAGTAAAAGAATTGATGAAAAAAAGAAAGAAAAAACTGATTCAATGATCACATGGCTTATGAACTTTTGCATGTTTCTGAGAGGACACATTTTCAGTGGTTAGTATGTTTAATACAGTGTAAAATCGGAGAGGGCATCTGTGTTATGTGGAGAGTGGAGACAACTGGCCTTCCTCAGGTGAAACTGTTTCACTGGTGACAATTACTGAGCACTGTTTTCAGCTTAATGGATGCTTAATTTTCAGGAATAAGTCTTACTGACTCAAGGTTCTTCATATTATCTCTCTCAGACAAAATAAATACAGCAAACATGCTTGGAAGCATTGCTAATCTCCAGAGTGGCAATTTAGTGATTTACATATACTCAGTTTTCTTGGATTCCAATATGAAAGCCATGTTTAATTTTTAATAAATTCAGTGATCATTCAGAAATTACCAAGGTACTCTGGTAAACATAACTGACAAAGCCAAATTTGAATTCTTGGCATTTCTCAAAGTTGTAACACAGAAGTAGTAAAATGAGTTTTACAAAATAAAACCATAAACGTGCTAGGGAAGACAAACTGTTGTCCAGATTAACTATGAATCTGTTGGTGTTAAACTGTAGACATTACCTTGTGTCCGAACTGGTTCAGATATTGGACTAGGATCACTCAGGCATTGACTGTTCACTGCTCTGACCATGAAGAGGTAAATGGTGTTTGGTCGCAGTCCTCTTACTGTGTACAATGTTGACTTTATGTGATCTGCCACCGTCTGCCAGCTGTTGCTCACTGATTGACTAAAAAAATGGAACAAATATATAAGTGGTAAACAACTAGACAGATAAAATGATGACAACAATTAGAATTGTAGAATGCTGAATTACTGGTAATGATTGTGCCATAAAGCAAAAACATACTAACATGACTGTCACTATTATTCAATAACAGTCTTCAATCTGTATTTTACATTCCATTTTAAAATATTCTGTTTATGTCCTTTTTATTTTTTTAAGCAATCGATTGGATTACTAATAAAGCCATCAGAAGAGTTTTTGCTAACACCATGGTCTTGGGATGAACTCATACATATTAAAACACCATCGATGAAAATATTTAACAACTTGAAACAATGGATGGCAACTAGTTCTGATGAATTGAACTTGGCCAAAATCTGCCAGGTCTTACAATCTAAGGACTGTAGCTCTAAAATCATAACTGTACGTGAACATCCATTTCAGGGCTCAGTAAACAAAAGGAATTCATCAAGATATTTTTCATGAAATAGCGTAGGATGTGAGATGCAGATTAGAAAGTGGAAAGTAAATATGAACATAAACAGACCTAGAAAACAGTGAGGGGACACGAAATATGATGAAAGGAACAAAGAAAGCTGTAGCATTAGAATAAAATACAAAAAAGAGGCAGTTGTGATCATTACCCCAAAACTCTTCTTCTCTTGTCATTTTTAACCCATAAACTACTACTTATACTGTGTCCCCCTTGGGGTGTTAACTGTTTTTCAAAGTAAATCTTTGATGCCACCTGATAGCCCACCCCATAGCCTCTTTAGGTTCCTTCTCATCTCACCACCCACAATATGTTGCCACTGTCCCGGTTTGTTGTGATCCACGTGCAAGCTCATCTTGTTCTGACACCAGCAGTAATGTGTTAATGTGTCAAGCAGGCCTACGTACTAATACTGACAAATACTACTGAGCAACTCATTTTCATCAGTAATCATCTGTTACTCTCTTGACCCTGATGGTCAGCTAATTCCTTCCAAATCAAAATATCATCTGCCCCATTCCAATGCCCCTTAGGTTCATAGGTTCATAGGTTTATACTAGGCTATCTGCCCTAAGGCATTTATAAGCCTAGCCCAAATTTTTGTGGCTTACGCCACCCCTTATATGAAAAAATACTGTGCCCATTAGTTTGTTGTGCCTCTGTCCAGCAGTGACACAGAGATGATTCCGGGGCTAAACCTACGATCTCCCATCCACAGGTCTAGATTTCTCTTGAACAGAGTCAGCGAGGTGCTCTGCCTCACATGGACCGGGATTTTATTCCACAGCATAGGAAGTCTCTGAGTGATAAATCTATCCCTCCAGCACGTCCTATTTATATCCGTGCTAAGGTTTAAGTCGCTTGCTCTAGTGGTTTTGGTGGATTTGGATTTTTTGAGGTGGAGCATGTCCATTAATTCCGGGTTGGACATGGCCTTGTATGTCAGGCACATGTCACCTCTGAGCAGACGGTATGCGACTGAATAGAGCTGGAGTTTCTTCAATCTGGCAGCATATGACAGATTTTGGAGTCCCTTTATCCTTTTGGTGAGGAACTTTTGGGGTCTCTCCAATTGCTGCAGATGTCGGGTGAGATACATCCCGAATGGGGCATTGTACTCGATCATTGGTCTGATAAGTGAAGAGTACAAGGGAACAATGACCTCACTAGATCTGGATGTGAATCCCTTCATGATCAGGTGGGCAATGTAGAAGGTCTTTCTAACCACTTTAGCAATGTGAGTGTCAAAGAAAGGCCACTGTCAACCTGGGTCCCCAGGTCCCTGATAACCTCTTCTGTGCTTAGTGGATTGCCACCTATATGGTAGCTTGGGGTTACCTTGTTTTTCCCGAAGGGTATGACTATACATTTTTGGCGTTTAACTTCAGGCCATGGCTCTGGCACCAGCTATCTGTTTCCGTGAGTCCCTTCTGAAGGATATCCGTGTCTGATGCACTTTCCACTATGGCGCCCAGTTTGCAGTCGTCTGCAAACTTTGTCAGCCAAAGTCCTCCTATGTTGGCCTGTACTTCTGAGAAGTAGATGCCAAACAATAGGGGCCAAGGACCGAGCCCTGTGGGACACCACTTGTGACCGGCTTGGAGTCTGACACAGCGCCAGCAACTCTAACCCTGTGGGTTCTGTCCTTAAGCCAGTTTGCAACCCATCTTGTGACATATGGGTTTACATTTAAGCTGGTAAGTTTTTCTACAATACCCGAGTGGGGTATTGTGTCGAAAGCCTTTGCAAGGTCAAGGTAGGCTGTATGGACTGCCTTTCCTCATCAATGGCCTTGGTGACTGTTTCGAAGAAATCGACCAAGTTCAAAAGGCATGATCTTCCCTTGACAAAGCCAAACTGGGTCGGGTCCAATGTCTGCAAGTCCCCTATATCTTTGTTTATGAGCTCCATTATGATCCTCTCCATAGCTTTGCAGACTAGACTTGTTAAGCTTATGGGGCGGTAATTACCAGGGTCCATAGAGGCGCCTTTGTGGAGTGGGACAACAGTTGCCGTCGCCACTCCTTGGGCACGTATCCTGTGGTAAGGCTGAGATTAAACAGCTGCCTTATGTGCGGGTTTAATTCCTCATTTAGCTCGTGTAGCACACAGCCGGGGACACCATCCAGTCCCATTGATGCTGTGTTTTTAGCTTTAGAGAGAGCAGCTTTCACCTGCGCATTTGAGATGTCCGGGAGGCTACACTCGGCTGGGATAGTTATCTCTCCTTTAGGGGAGAGGGGTGAAGTTTGCACTGAACCTGTCTGCCAGTATGTTGGCAATGTCTGTGGGTTCAGTGATTTTTGTATCATTTTGGACTAATTCTGAGCATATCTGGGAGTTTCCACCCAGGTTCCTAACATAGCTGAAAAAGGCCTTATGATTGTCCTTTGAATCCATGGCAATTTTTCTCTCAAAATTGGCCTTAGTTGATTTTATGAGTGCTCGTATTTTTTACTAATAATGATCAGGGGTGACTTCCCTTTTATGGATTTTGTTCTATCATGTAATAGCTTTCTCCTCTTATTGTAAAGTTTGTTAATGGCTGGGGTCCACCAGACTCGACGATTCACGTTTGTGGAAAGAGGCTTGGTTTTATTTTGGATTGCCTGATCCATGCAGTCCTGGAGGTGTTCATAGAAGGCATTTGTAAGGGCTTCCAAGAGCTTGGGTTGTGGTTTCCACTGGCTCAGGGGCCTTGAAGGATACCACACCAGTCTTGAGTAGTGTGAAGTTTGCTTTAGAGAAGTTCTTCACTATGGACTTTTTTGTTTGGGGTGGGGCGGATGTGGATTTCCAGTGAGATTAGTTTATGATCAGATCTCACCAATGAGGGATATACTTCTGGTGTGGAGCATTTTGTCCCCATGTTTGTGACAATGAGATCTAGTATATTTTCTCCTCTCGTGGGAACAGTGACTAGCTGTTCCATGGCATTTGAATTTATGAACTCCAGGAACCGTTGGGCTAGAAAGTTAGGGCTTGAGTAATGTTCCCAGTCTATATTCGGGTAGTTGAAGTCACCCAATATGATGGTGTTTGGAGATACATTTATACCCTCCAGTCTCTTCAGGAAGGCTGTGTGGGGTTCCTGAGTTTGAGAGGGTGGCCTGTAGCATGGTACAATTTGTAGAGCAGTTTTGCCTATGGTTAGTTGCACCTGGATGGTTTCCGAAGCTTAGCGTTGCCACCAACCTGGAGGTGTGGGTATCCTTTATGAATATGGATACACCCCCTCCTTTTGTGGTGTGGTTCGGGTTTTGGGGCCGGAACGCATGATATGAGGTAAAACCTAATAGTGCCGGGGTGCTCTCAGAAGCCTTGAACCAGGTTTCAGTTACAGCACAGACATCGATGTTCTCCATACTGAGAAGGGCCTCCAGTGCGTGCATTTTGAGATTTAGACTTCTGGCATTGAGCAGCATTACCCTCAGTTTCTTCCCATTTTTGTTTTCTAGGGTGGCAGGTTTAGAATTTGAGCCTTGCCTAAAAAAGGCACTATGGGGGTGGCAAGAGCCTTAGCCAATATCCGGAATCCCAGGGGTGACAGGTGCAAGCCGTCCCTTGCGAAGCAGCGTGGCTTGTCAAGCATGTCATCCCAGGCAGACAGACACTGGATCCCCTTTGAATGACACCAGACATTAAGCCAATTGTTAAAGCTGATCATCTTGTCTCTATATTGTGGCATCATTCTTGGTGAAGGAAGGATACTGCTCAGGGTTAGGGTCATACCTGCCTGGGCTACATAATCAGAGAGCTCCTCTATGTCTCTTTTCATGTAGTCCAGGGAGGTACGTCTCAGGTCGTTCACACCAGCATGGACAATGACTGTGTCATATTTGTACTTGCCGTGGAGTGACCCGAGTGCTTGTGTTATGTGGCGGATTCTAGCACCCGATAGGCAGCTTACTGTGATCCTCTCCTTGTTCAGCCTGGTGAGTGGGACGTCAGTGTGTCTGACTATGGAGTCACCTATGACAAGTATGTTTGGTGTTGTATTTGGCCTTAAGGGCTGTGACTGCTTTGCACACTGCTTTTGTGGTTTATGTGTTGCTTGTGGGGTGTCTTGAGGTAGCAGTTGTTTGGGTGTCTGCTTTGGAGGCCTCTGCTGTTTAGGTAAATTTTTACTCAGAGCCTCCGAGTATGTCTTTGTGTGTTTATGTGTTTGATTCAGTGGAGTGGTAGCATTATGTGAGGCTGGTTTTGTGGTGTGTGTAGTTGCCTTCTCCTCCTGTCTGGTCTTGCCAGTCCTGAGTTGAGAGAGCTCAGCCTCCAGTTTGGCTAAACAGCTGCATCTCTCAAGTATTTGTGTTATGTGGGAGGAGGAGAGGGTTGTCTGTGTACATGAGGCAGTTATAACATTGCCTCAAGATTCCCAGATTCACCAGCTGGACCGGAGAGAAGATTGACAACTGACCTTTGGACATGCTAGAATAATATTGGGAATTCCTTAATTGAAAACAAGGGCCAGTGGGGAGTGAGGGTGTAGTGCTTTTAATTTTTAGTGCTGACTTATATAATTGCTTTAGTGAGCAAGTGCCAGGTAACTTGAGTGCAATGTGTTACAAGTAACTAAATGCAAAACGACAAACAGTAACTTTCTTTCAAGTGAAACAAGGAAATAAGTACAGTAAGCAATGCAGATATCACTAGTGATCCACAGAAGCGCTGAGAAGTTGCGTATTAGGTGGAATTAGCTTCCAGGGAAATAACAAGCAAACAAACAACAAGCATATAAACAAAGCTAGATTCAGCAGGCCTGGATCTAGTCTATGCTAGAGCAAGCAAGGTGAACCAATTTCAGTAAGATACAGTTCAAATATTCAGGCACTATAAACCCTTAACCAGAAATTCCCAGCTCAGAAGGGCAGAGTCCAGCCTCTTCTCCCACACGAGTGCAGACCACGAACCTTCTTAATGTAAAATAACTGGCCTGAAGCCCAAGTGCCTAAACCAGAACTAATACACTTGGACACTGGGCTCTCAATCAGCAGTTCCCAACTTAGAAGGATGAAAGCTACCTGTCCTGCCACCACAGTGCTTGCCACAAACCTTCCTAATGTAAAACAACTGGTCTGAAGCCCAAGTGCTTAATCCAAAAGACTTGAATGATAGCTACACTTTAATCAAGTTACAACCAAGCAGTAATAAATACCATTGAATACTTTAGAGAATGTCTGGATTAGTGCTCAAGTTACACAAACAAAGCTAGATCCAGCAGGCCCGAATCCAGTCTATGCCACAGCAAACAAGGCGCACCAACTTCAGTAAGAAACAGTTCAGATATGCATGCACTATAAGCCTTTAACCAGAAATTCCCAGCTCAGAAGGGCAGAGTCCAGCCTCTCCTCCCACAAGAGTGCAGACCACGAACCCTCTTAATGTAAAATAACTGGCTTGAAAGCCCAAGTGCTTAAACCAGAATTAATACACTTTTAGAATAACAGACACTGAGCCCTCAATCAGCAGTTCTCAACCTAGAAGGATGTAAGCTACCTGTTCTGCCACAACAGTGCAGACCACAAACCCTCTCAGTGCAAAACAACTAACTGGTCCGAAGCCCAAGTGTTTAAACCAAAAGGCTTAGAATGAGTTACACCAAGCAGTAATAAATACAATTGAGTATTTTAAGATGATGCAAAAGTAAAAAGAAGTAGGTAAAAACACAAGTACAGTAAAAGCAGATGACATTTTTTTTTTTTTTTTTTTCTGAACAAGTGCTGAGATCAAGAAACAGATTTGAGTGCTGAAACTAGAAAACTGGCTAGTTATAAGAAAAAAAAAAACAAGCTAGAAGGCTTCCCTCAAACACAGAAGGGCTTGAGGGCTCAGAAGCCTACAAATAGTCTGTACCACTTAACAAGAAAGGCAGGAAATAAGCTTAATTTTTTTTTTCTATTTCCCAGATGCTCTCTTTATACACAGTAGGAGTGCCTGAAATCAGAATATGATCTCACTGCACTCAGTTGAGTGAGCAAATGAGATGGGCCCAGAGGCAGGCTGAGGGGCTGGCAGTTCTGAGCTGTACAGAATTAGCCTTCTGAGCTGTACAGAATTGGATGCTAATGTCTAGGTAAAAAAATGTTCATTATTGCTTATATCCGTCATGAGAGTTGCAATTACAGAAGTAGATCTGTGCTGACTGATAGGATATTTTTCATCACAACATAGTAATGGTTGTCATCAGCAGACTATTTGCACAAGTCTGCCTTTAAAAATCTTTTCCATGAATTTCATGGGGAATGATGACGTTAGGTTAAATGGTGGTCTACTGTGTACAACATCACTATTTTTGATTCCCCTCCAGTCTTTTTCACATTTCAAGGTTAAGCAGATAGTCTAAGAAAACCTGACAAAAGCTCACATTGGTGGTTTGCCACCCTGCTATACTCCCATTTCCTCTTTCCCCTTCGGATTACTTGCTTATCTCTCTACCTCTGTATCTTATAGACCCCGTGACCGCTGTTTTATGTTGTCACTCTTTCTTTCTTCTTCTTCTGATATACTGGGATGAGGATAAAATCCTTCTCTAAGTCCACTCACACCACATATCTCTTTCCATCTTCTCAAACACCTTCATTTCCTGTTTGACTCCCTTTCTTCTTCCAAGTATTATTAGACCCAGCTTGACTTGTTTTGCTTAAGCCATTACCTATAAACAAATTAATCTTGATTTTACTGTCCTTAGCTAAATCTAAAATAAGCAGTTTAAGAGTAAAGTGTCAACTGAGGATGAATAAAGTTCACTAGTACTTGCATGTTTTCCCTGAAGAAGAGCCCTTTCAACAACCATTGGAATTTTCCTATATGGTCACTTCTCTTCCTATTCAAACATTCCTTTACAGACTACAAATGCTATAAGACTGTGGAGTAGCCTTTGGATATGGAACAGGTTAGACACCTTACTGAAATCCAGAAAGACTACATCAGATGAAGTACCTTTATCACAGTAGATATAACCCAAGTTTAGAAAAAAATCAAGTTAGTACGACCAAATGTTTATGCTAAGCAACTATATTAATTAAACAAAACAGTGTAAGAAACTTCTCTGTGTGGAAAATTTTCAGTCCATATATTTCTAGTTAATCACTGTTTAGGATCTATTAATAAGGATCAGAAGCTAACTGTTGTTCCACAACCTTTCACTCTTGACAATACACAGCAAAAGTAGACAAAGTATCTTGACAGTTGCGATTGGCCTTGATTTTAGTTTTATTTTCATAGGTTCATAGATTAGTACTAGGTTAACTGCCCTATACTAACAGAGACAGAAAACAGCCAAGAACTAAAAAAACAGTGAGAGCTGGCTTATGGGTAAAAAGTTAAATAAAAAGATAGTGAGAGAAGACATCTCTTGTTCATTGTTAAGTACTCAAGTGCTAATAGTGTTATTGGATTTAACAGATAGGGAAACGGAGGGGTAATGTGGGGGCAATTCATATACACAGAGAGGACAGGGAGAATGAATATGTATGCTAATAGCAATTTAAGGCATACCTTTTGACTGTCCAGATTCTTGTCTCATATTTTTTGGTCTGTTCCTCATAAAATTTGTGGTTTTATGGCAATTCACTGAGGACTGAAATCATTAAATAAAGGCATATGTTTCAGTTTCAGAATTCACATCCTTCATAAAATACATGCTAACACAAATCCTGTTATTCATACCAACTTTCTAAGTTTATAAGAGCAATATTTAAAATCTGTCCCTATTTTTGGTCCTTTGTCCCCTCATTACTTTAGGCTTTGTCCAGATTTCTTGGGCTAAGAGGTTAAGAGGTATAATTCAAGGGAGACTGAAATAGCACAACTTTACCGAAAACCATTTTATGGCCTTATGGCAGAACGTCTTCCTGAAGAAGACTAATTTAATGGGATTGACTGTGCCAGTTCCAGTAGTAACAAAGAATATTGCCCAGTAATAATAAACAATACTCTCACTCATGCTAAAGGTTATCTTTCATTTTTATCATGCTAGAGACATTTTTTTTACTAGGCATGCAATAAACAATGTTAAAATGATGTTGGCAAATATATTTTTGATAGCATGTATTCTGTACTCATGAAATATCTTTCTACAATGGATATTGGTCATTGATGTGTATAAAACATTCAAATAACAAAGGCAAAAATTAAAAGGTATTGCATGATGATGAGATAGCAGTATATAGCCTAACCGTGTATTTTATGGAATTAAAACGCCTTTTTGTCTTAATTTCTGAGGGCAGAGATCTGAAAACGTAACTGGTCATTAAAGTGTTAAACACAGTGAATAGTAATAATTTATTTATCTGGTATATTTTGACCAGGAAAGTCTGACTGGGCTAGTACCCTTTTTTCAGTGGAGGCCCAAGGAGAAAAACTCCACTGAAGAAACAAAATTGCACAGTTAGAATTCATAAGCTCCCAAATAAACAAAAAAACATAATTACAATTCATACAGTTCACAGAAAAAAAAATATATATATATATATATATATATATATATATATATATATATATATATATATATATACAAAGTGTGTTAGGGTAAGTATACAATACATTTTAGCTTTAAGAAATGAGAAATTAGTCATAGGCATGGTGAAAAAACAGAATGAGATTAAATTCACAAAAGCTCACAAGCATATGGAAAAGGAGTACAAACTGGGTTTAGCAGCTCACAGTCAAGTAAGTTATTATGTACAAAAATTATGAGAAGAAGTTGGAAGTAGTTATGTTTTGAAAAGGCAGGTAGGATGAGAGACAGCATATTGCTATGTCTAGGTTTAGAAGTTTAGAGAACTGTAGTAAGAGTTTGCAGCTACGTGAATATTGACAGTTTATTGAGAGTAATATGGAGGGTAGAGTAGATACTAGTAAAGTGATGGAAGAAGGCAGACAGGTTGGGAGTGAGAGAAGGTATTAAGGAAGGTCCAGGTCTGAAGGAGATGTTGTTTTAATGCTTTTTTGAATTCTTGTGCATGGACTATGTTTCTGATGTGCAAATGTAGTTTGCCCCAGGCTAGTGCGGGTGTGTAGCAATAGAGATTTTGGCCTATGGATTTTTGGGGTTTTTAAATTTCCAGCAGTTGTTGGTTGGAACTTCTGAAAGTTCTGGAATGAGTATAGCTTGGGATAAGTGCGGTGAGAGAAGGATCTATTGAAGGGTCTGTTTAAGATGGAATGAATCATAAGGAGTTGGGAGTAGATAAGCTGGTGGGGAAACTCTAGCCAGTGTAGGAGATTGTGGGATTGGCAGTGGAGTGTCTGAGGAATGGCGAGCAGCAAATCTTTCAACTTTGTTATAGGTGGATTCCAGTTTGGAAAATGAGAGAGGCTTGTAAGTTACTTAGTATTTGTGAGCTGTGGAGAAGACTAGGAAAAAGGAAGGCCTGGACAAGATCAAGTCCAGAGTCTTTTGTGAGGTATTTGTTATTTCTGTATAGTAGCCCCAGTTTTTGATGTGATTATGATGCAGTGGTGGCCATGGTGGCCAAATATGAGTTGGTCACCTATGATGACTCAAAGCAGTTTGGTGTGTTTTTCAGCATTGATAACAGTGTTGTCAAAGGATGCACTGGAAAAGGTAGGTTTGAGGTGTGTGAGAGGTTTAGGTAAGAAAAGAAGAAGCTTAGTCTTTTTAGGATTTAGGATGAGTTGGTTATTGGAGATCCATTGTTCAACAGAGTTAAAGAAGGTTTGGGTGATGAGATGAAGGTCAGAGAGGGAATCTGCAGTAGAGATGACTGGAGTCATCTGTGTATTGTATAAGAGAGGAGTCAGGACAGGAAAAATGCAAGTAATTAGTGAAGATATTAAACAATAAAGGACCGAGAATTGACCCTTGAGGAATACCTGTTTAATGGGGAGAAAGGGAGACATTGAGAAGAGCCACTTAACTGATTGCTGTCTATTAGTGAGATAGCTAGAGAACTGGACAGGTTGATGTCAGAGAGTATGGACAGTAAAATAGGATGAGAGATGGCATTGAATACCTTAGATAGGTCAAGAAAGAGACATGAAGTAAGTTTGTTATTGTCTCTGGAAAGGAAGATTAAGTTTGTGAAGGAAATGAAAGCAGTAGTAGTGCTGTGGTAAGGATGGAATCTGTGTTGTGTGTTTGTAATTAGGTTTTCTTTGAGTAAGTAGTCCATGAGTTGCCTATGTACACATTTTCTGAGTATTCTGGTGAGGGGAGCAGTACTTCTATAAGCCGGAAGTTAGATAGTCCTGTGGAGTTGTCACCCTTATGGAGATGTATGGTACAGAACTGTTTCCAGAGCAAGGGAACGGCGCATCCTAATCCACTACTATGGCATGATTTATTCCTTTACATTACTGAGGGTTTAGCAATTGTGACAAGGACATTGAGGAGTAATTCCTATAGTGCATTAAATGTTACATGCTGGTTCACAAAGATAGTTCATTATAGGGGGGGTGCTCATTCCACAACTCGTCCTCTTTCTCCACTAGGTGAAGGGAAATTCAAAGGTTGCACGTGACAATATGCCTTCAGTTTTAATGTCACCTAAAATATTAGGGTCAAGGATATAAGATAAGTAACTCATCTTTATAACTGCTGTTCCTTTACTGCATTCCTTTTTGCTATTGAATGCTGAGCAGAATTAGAGGTATCTCTGGAGTGGTTGCTGAACATACAAGCAGATAAATTCACAAGAGGAAATTTCTATTGTATGCTTTCAGAGTTTATCTCTCTCAGATCCACAGACCACTCTGCTCTGCAAGTTGTACTTTGGGCATTTTGATGCAAATTTATTTTAAAGACTGAGGCATCATATAATACATTTTTTTTTCAGTTCCATTTATTTTTCAGTAAATAAGGCAAGCACATATATTAACCACGGTTGTGGCAGAGCATTTGTAAATATGGAAGGCTATCAAATAAAGATCAGCTAGTTTTTGTTTTCTACAAGTTTTGTAGGGTAGCCTCCATAACAGCTAAAAATGATGCAGCTGTAAGGTGAAGCAATTTATAAAGCCGGTCCAGATACTTGAAAAGATACATCTTTCTGAGGCTGGAATAAAGAAAAAAGATTCATGCCTCCAGTGGAAAATTCTTAACTAGAATCACTGTTCAAGGCCCACATGACTCACTAGCCAAGAATCTACAGCAAAATTGCAGAGGAAAGTAATCTGACTGATAATTTACAAAACAGAGTGGAAAAGAGTTCACATAAACTTTTCAAAGTTGTTTTTCTTTGACGGGGGACACATCATCCCACATGCCAAAGTGGGAAAAAGCCTTTTGAAATCCTTTACTTAAAAAGATCAGTATACCATGAGGTAAAGCTGATTCAAATCCAATGCAGATCAGTTTTGTGTTTTACATAAGCATGCATTTCAGACATTTGGTCCTCTGTGTACTCTAATCACATGCACATCAGCTGTTCCAGTTCACTAGAATTTAAAGAAAGTTCTATAAAGGAAGAATACCTGAAAGTAGGACCAGGAGTGGCCTTAGGTCAACTGGTGCCCTAGGCAAAAGGGATCCATGGTGCCCCCTACCATACTATCTGGTGCCCCCATTCTTGTCTACCTACACCAAATAAATACTGGAAAAGCACCCCTGCTACAGCGGCGCCCTAGGCGGCTGTCTAGTAGGCCTATGCCTAAGGCTGGCTATGACTAGGACACATCTAAAGAAGACAGTTCTACCAAATGCACAGTGAAAGAAGGATGAAAAAGAAACATCTACTCACAGTACCTGAGGGTACATTTGAAGTCTTCAGATAAGGTCATTTATGTTGAAAATACAGACTCAGACTATTTAGAAAAAAGCAATACATAGATACGAGCATTTGCATGGACTGGATTTAGCATCTCCTTTTCAAATGTTTTAGAAACTATAGCAGAAATAAGATTTTGCCATTATTTGTAGGTTATAGAAGATTATTTTCTGATTAATTTAGATATTCTGTTTAATTTTTCTTTCCTATATGGTCATTAAAGTTCAACGATGAAGGAAAATTGACAAAAGGTCAATTAAGCCTGTGAATCTGTGAATGAAAGGAAGAGAAGTTGGATTAAATTTTGCCTTCTCAAGCAATTAGTGGACAAGAGCCAAAACAGAGATAAGTAGGAAGGTAGCCTGGAAAAGAGTTTTGAATATTTACCAAGAGAAGGATGGTATAATTAATTAGCAATTGCGTGGTTATTATTTGAATAAAATGTACTTTGGTTGGATGGCATTTGTCCAAGAAAACTATATATAAAATGCTGACATGTCATGCGGAATGAATAGTACTTTTAATGAGTAAAGTTTGAGTAATGGGGGGGGGGGGGGGCTCAATGATTAGTGTTGAATTAAAGGATGGAGCAAAAAGCAATCACTTAAGTAATTTTATAAAAAAATGATTTTCCAGCTTGGGCATTAGTGTAATGACTAAGGTGTTAACCTCACAGGCAAAGAGTACAGAGTTTGATTCTCACCTTTAGAAGGGAAATTGTCAAAGCTTAAAATGTCTGACAAGGACAGCTAGCCTTGTATTTACCTATCAGCCTAAGTACTGAGGACCAAATAAGAAATGAACACATGGAACTCTAAACCAAAGCAAAGAGCTCATGCAAGATGTAGTTACTAACATATTAATCTACTGTAGAAGTGTGTTTACCCTGTTAGTAACTCTAGCAAGGAGCCTGTTTCGGTTTTATACAATGATTTAATGCATTCATTTTAGAAGCCATGATATCGCCTGTTTTGTAAATGAATGTCAGTACTCCATTCATGTCCCATGTCACATAAAGTACAGTTTTGTACCTACCATAAATGTAGATGTTCGAGTGGTTATACTGCTGCAGTCATCACACTTGGGTTATCCTGTCGTCAGGCAGTCCCGCAGTCGGCCGAATCCCAAAGTCTTGGTCCGGCATCAGTTGTCATCGCCTCTTCCCTGACATCAGTGTGACAGAGGTATAAAAGAGACAGCCGACGCCATTTTCTTCAGTTTTTCTTGCCCCAGATGTCAGGTGCCCCTAAGTAGGAAGGCAATACAATAGCTATGCAACAATACATTAGTAGATAAGCAATAGTACTAGCTGTTAGCAAATACACCATATAGACCTGCATCCAATAGATTGAGGTACCTGGAGTTGTAACTAACACCCTGGCATGTAGAGGGGATGGAGGGAAGGTAACCTGGACTGCAGCAGTATAACCACTCGAACATCTACATTTATGGTAGGTACAAAACTGTACTATGTTCATCGTGCTATACTGCTGCAGTCATCACACTTTGGTAGAATCCCAAAGCTATGGAAGGGTGGCTGGTACTAAACTGGGTTAGGTGATGCTAGGATGCCCTGCAGAACTGCAGTGGCAAAACCAGCCCTGGTTTTTGAGTATAATGGAAGGTTGTAGTGCTTGGTAAAGGTGTGCACTGAACTCCAAGTAGCTGCCTCCAGAATGTCTTTGGTTGGAACCCCTCTGAGAAAGGCTGCTGAGGTTGCAGTAGCCCTGGTAGAATGGGATCTAATATTGACAGGCACTGCCTTCCCATGGTGCGAGTAGCAAAAGCGGATACAATGTGCTATCCTTTTGGAGATGGTCTGTTTTGAAATAGCCTTTCCTTGTGAACCTGCAGCATATGATACAAAGAGTTGGTCAGTTTTTCTGAAGATCTTTGTCTTATCTAAATAGTAATGTAGCTGTCTGTGAATGTCCAAAGAGTGAAGGAGCCTTTCTCCTTTATTCTGTGGGTTAGGATAAAGGTGGGTAAATGAATGGTCTGATTCAAAGCCACACTGGATACTACCTTGGGCATGAAGGTAAAGTTAGTTCATAAAGAGATTCTGTCCTAATGGAAAATGATGAAAGGTTCCACTGCCATAAGTGCTTGTAGTTCTGAGACCCTGCGTGCTGAGGTAATAGCCAGTAACAAGGCTGTTTTCCAAGACAAGTATTGTAGTTCTGCTGAGAATGCTGGTTTGAAAGGAGGTAGTGTTAACTTTTCTAAAACGAAGTTTAGGTCCCAAGTTGGTGTTGGTTTTCTCGGGGGTCTTATATTCTTAGCCCCTCTGAGAAACTGTCTAAGTAAAGGGTGTGAGAAAATTGGGGGATCCGTATTATATTGAGCTGAAATGGCTGAAGCATGGATCTTAATGGAGGAGAAGGAAAGGCCTTTGTGTAGCATCTCAGTTAAGTGTTGCAGTATGTGAAGAATATTTGGAATCCAAGGATTTTGACCTTTAGCCTGGTGCCATGCACAAAATCTTTTCCATTTGTCTGAGTAAGTCTTCCTGGTGCTGGGCCTCCTGGCCTCCATAATTACATTCAGGACGTCCTTTGAGAGAAGTGTTGATTGATAATTTAAGGAATTCTCCATGCAGCTAAATTTAAAGTTCTGAGCTGGCTGTGATGGGTTTGATAGTTTTTCTGAGTCAACAGTAGAGAGAATTGAGGCAAGATCCATGGAGGACTGTGAGTCAAGTTCCTTAGTAATGGGTACCAGTGCTGGCGTGGCCAGTCCGGAGCAATGAGGATCATTTGTGGTCTCTCTGATCTGACCTTCAGTAATAACTTGGTCAATAGAGGTAGTGGAGGGAAGGCATAGACTGTTAGTGTTGTCCAACTGAATGATAGAGCGTCCACTTTCCAGGCTAGGGAGTGATAAGTCCTTGTGCAGAATTTTTGTAATTGGCAATTGTTGGGGGATGCAAATAGATCTATGTCTGGACATCCCCATCTTTGGGTTATCATTGAAAATACTTGTGGGTGTAGTCTTCACTCATGGGGGTCTGTCATGTTTCTGCTTAATTCGTCTGCCAATATCTTTTCCTTTCCCGGCAGGAATTCTGCTTGTAGTTGTACTTGGTAGGTCAAAGCTGTGTTCCATCAGGTCATAGCCTGTCTGCATAAAGGGTAGGAGTGTGTTCCTTCCTGTTTGTTTATGTACCACATAACTGTGGTGTTGTCTGTCCTTATTAGAAGTTGTCCTGGATGCAAGAGGTCCTTGAAGGCTGTCAGGGCATTTTGCACAGCTAGCATCTCCTTTTGGTTGATGTGAAGGTGCATTTGTTTTGCAGACCATTTGCCCTGTATGCACTGTCCTGCCATGTGTGCTCCCCAGGCGTAGTCTGAAGAATCTGTTGTCATGGTTTGGATTGCTGGAGGTAAGACGAAAGGAAGACCCTTGTTTGTTTGACATGCTTGAGCCCACCATAGGAACTCTTTTTGAAGGCAGAGAATGATAGGTATACTTGTTTCGAGGCTGTGCCATACACTTTTCAGGTACCATTGTAATTTTCTCATATGCAGCTTTGCATATGGGATTAGTTGAATGCATGATGCCATGAACCCCAATGCCTGCAGGATTTTCCTTGCAGTGAGCTGGGTAAAAGTTGCTATCTTTTTGAAGTATTGAGTCAATTGCTTTTGCTTGTCTGGCATGAGGTAAGCCATCTGGGCCGTTGTATTTAAGCTGGCACCCAGGAATATTATTTGTTGTGAGGGTATTAGTTTTGACTTCTTTTTGTTTACTGTGTACCCTAGGCAACTGAGCAGCTGTGTTACAAAAGCCAGATGCTGTAATAGAATGTCCTTGCTGTCCGCTTGGATCAGGCAGTCATCCAGATATGGGTAAATTTGTATTCCTCGTTGTCTGCAATATGCAATTACTGATGCCAGGCATTTCGTAAATACTCTGGGTGCAGTAGATAAGCCAAAGGGCCGTGCAGAGAATTGATAATGCATTGTACCTGCCAAAAATCTGAGGTATCTTCTGCAATCTTGTCTGATAGGGACATGCAGGTATGCCTCTTTGAGGTCCAACGTTACCAGCCAAGACTCCTTGCCCAGCATGGGAAGGAGCTGCTGTAGAGCGAGCATTTTGAATTTGGGTACCTCCAGGTATGTGTTCAGAATTGAGAGGTCTAAGATGGGCCTCCAGGCTTTGTCCTTTCTTGGGACTAGAAACAGTCTTGAGCAAAAACCTTGACCTTGCTCTTTTGTAGGTACCTTTTGAATTGCTTTCATATCCATGAGAGCTGAAATTTGCATTTGAGCCTCTGCCCATTGGTTTGGAGGCAGATTTGGCATGCCTCTCATCCGAGGTAAAGTGTGGAAATGAAATCTGTAGCCTCGGGTAATAATGTCCAGAATCCATTTGTCCTTTGTTATGATGCGCCAATTTTGTGGAAATAGAGCCAGTTTTCTTCCCAAAGGTGCTGCCAGGGCAATTTTGTTTGGCAGGCGAAGAGGGAAGTCATTGTGTTTGTTTCCTGAATGGTTGAGATCTTTCGTCTCCACCTCTTTGAGTTGCTGTATGCCATTGTCTAGGCCTGAAGGAACCTTGTGGCTGGCCTCTGCCCCTTGGGCGCCTGTACCTACCTCTTTGGGGTCTGTCTGATGCAGGAAATGACCAGTTTTTTGATGGCCAGTTTCTGCTGAAACGAGGAGGTTGTACCTGTAAAAAATCTTTAACTTGGATTTTGCCTTTTCTTCCATTTTCTTCAAAACTTCCTCTGCTTTGACACCAAATAACACATCTTTCTGCAAGGGGGCATCCAATAACTTTGCTTTGACATGTTCTGGTAAGGCTTGTTCTTTAAGCCAAGCATGCCTACATATGACAGACCCTCTGACAGCTGCTCTACATGAGGCTTCCAATGAATCAAAACCACACTGTAAGGTATGTTTTCCCACTTGTTCTGCTGCATGCAGCAAATCCTGTATCTCTTTCAAATCTAGTTGATCTGTCTGAGGGATCAGCTTCTGCTTTAACTGTGTAATCAAATACTGTTGGTATTTTAGCATGTGGAATTGGCAGTTTAATGCCCTCATGGCCAAAGTGGCAGAAGTATACACTTTCTTTCCCCATCTTTCTAATGCTCTGGAATCTCTTTCAGAAGGGAGTGGATTCTTAGCAGTAGAGGCCTTAACCCCTTTGGGACCCTGGGAAATGGTCTCGGGGTCTGCATTAGGGCTTTTGTATAGAAACTTATGAGTATCAGGAACTCGGTAGTATCTGTCTGGCTTAGCTGGAGCTGGAGGTAAGGAATCCGGGTTTAAACTAGATTCAGAAAAAACATCATCCAAAATGTCTAAAACTGGAGGAATTGCCAGGGGTCTATGCTGCGGAAGAAGAAGAAACTCACGGAGTCTTTTCTTGGAGTCAGAGTAATCTTGGCCTTCCCAGTGGAAGTGTTCCCTCATGGTGTGTAAAGTTTCCCCAAAAGAGTAGTCTTCAGGGGGGGAGACAGAGGGAATGGACTCTTCAGCATTTGAGTCTTCATAAGGAGGGAAGGAATAATCCTGGTCGTCAGAGTTGCCTGAGGAAATGGATGCTTGTTCAGAGGAAGGATAATCTTCCTCCAGTCTAGGCCTTTTATCAGGAGGGGGTTGGGATCCCCTGATAAGGGTAATTAAATCCTCGACCATCTTAAGCATCTGTTTTTTAGGCATAGGGGCCTGTGGGGGGGTGTGTGGCCCCGGTTTTCTAACTTTCAAGGGGACTTTGAGCTTAGCATAAGGCTTGGCAGGGGCAGTTGTCGGTTTGAAAACACTCTCTGAGACCGAAGGTCTATTCAAAGTTTCCGGATCCCCGTCGGGGCTGGCGTCCGAGGAGTGAGGTGGAACTGGATCCTGAGGCCCAACGGTTTCAGTTTGGGATGCTGTCAGAAATTCTGAATCAGCGGTAGTCAGGGGCTGCGAAGGCACCTCGCTGAAAACAAGAGAACCGGCGTCAGGCCTTGCTGAGGCCTCTGTATCTGGTCTTGGCCTTGGCTGCCGGTCCTTATCTTTGCATTTTTTAATCATTGCTGATGGTTGCTCCGACGGCATGCTATAGTTAAATTTTCTGCCAAAATAATGCTGGGCAAATTCTGCCCGACGCTTTATTGTACGTTTGTTGAACCTAGCACAGAACCGACAACCAGAGACGTTGTGGTCTGGGCCTAGGCAAGGAATACAATAAGAATGAAAATCCTTATGAGGTATTTGCTTCCCACAAGAAATACAATTATTAACTTTGTCTGACATCAGTCTGAGGCAAGAAAAGTTTCCCCAACGGGGTACTTAGCTTTAAAGAAGACTTCAGGCTGAAACTCGATTCGAAAATTTCAGGAGCTGGCCGACCGGCACTTGCGAACTGCTTCTACTTAGGGCACCGCACGGCAAGAAAGACTGAAGAAAATGGCGTCAGATGTCTCTTTTATACCCCTGTCGCACTAACGTCAGGGAAGAGGTGACGACAACCGACGCCGGACCAAGACTTTGGGATTCGGTCGACTGTGGGACCACCTGACGACAGGATAACCCAAGTGTGATGACTGCAGCAGTATAGCACGATGAACATCTACCAATTTGCACATGGGGCAGACATCCCACCCACCCACCTTAGTTATGGTTCGACTTGGCTAGTAATGGTAAATGGATATGGAGGGGGGGGTTATATGAAGCTGATGTGCCTCCACTCCTGTGGGGAATTTTTGGCCATCCCAGGGCTTGCTGCTTGGGTGATACTTAAGGAAGCACAAATTGTAGTATATATGAAGTTTGAACCTGCAGACCTTTCACTTCCCAACAGCCATGCTGAACATGAGGGTGGAGGCATGCATGTGTCTCACAGATGGCAGCACTAGCAGATATCTATTAGGCCTGTGAAATGAGTAGAATCTCTGAGGAGAAGGAAAGGATATCCACAGGATCCAGCAATCTGGGCCATTCCCTGCTACTCTTCCCTCACCAATCTGGGGAATGAATCCACTGATTAGACTCCCCAGCCAGGGAATGAATAAATGGGCCAAAGGAGTCTCACCCATACTGAAGAATGCCTGGTTGTCACCCCTCCAAAAGCAAAGGAAATGAGTGAAAAGGGGGAATTACTAGGCATGACCTACTGGATATAAAAGGGAAATGATGTGCATATTATCAAAGGTACAAAATGGGTTGGCCACAACTAGTGTGCGTTATTCTTTCCAGATGGCTCCTGGGCCAAGTCCTGAATTTTAATTATAAGAAAAAAATGCCAGAAAGTAGGCCAGGCCTGTAAGTCTACAGTTTATTGAAAGGTTGCATGGTGTAAATACCAAGGCTGTGGCAGTATTTAGGCTAAATTAATATAGCCATTTGGTGTTTCAGCACTGAAGGAATGTGGACTTTCAGCAAGGCTGATCATAGTTCATAGTTCAGTACTAAGCTAACTGCCCTTGCGAGCCATTAAGCTTAGCCAATTATCCCTTCTGAGACTCAAACCCTGCACCTTGTGTTTGTAAGGCAAATACCTTAGCCATTAAGCCACCCTCCCAATTAGATATCAACAGTGGTGCTGATGTCTGATATGTCTGTATATAATAAAATATGACAAAAATAAGTTAATGACTGAAGTAACTTTGTCCAGAATGAAAACTTGTTTCTATAAGAGATTCCAAACTGGTTATTTAGGAAGCACAATAATTTTGTGTTATCAGTATAACTTGATGTGGGTATTGCTATGGAAGTACAGCTATTTAGAAAATAATTTTAAATGGGACAGCTAGTGAAACTCAACAAAAAATGGAAGACTGAAATCAATAAGGTAGTGCAGTTATAATGTATAGTTGGAATCAGCCTAGCATATGACTTTGGAGGGGCTAGGACAACTTAACTGAAAGACCTGCTAAGCAGGGTTTTGTAAGACAAAAGTGAGAAGTACCAGGTGATGATGTGTTTAATAGTTTGTATTAAAGACCTTGAGTAGGAAGAGAACCCACAGCATTGTAATCCTTTAGTCCCAAAGGCAAGTGTACTACCCTGTTGAGCCACAGCAAGACTTTAAAGCCTAAACAATTATCTTATGTGAGAATCAAACCATGTACCTTGTGTCTGTAAGGTAAACATCTTATCCATTATGCCAATCTCCCATACCCTATGCACTACACTCCTTCCTCCCCAAAATAAATAAACAAACAAACTGTGTGTATTCTGTGCCTGGATCAGGAAGCTAAGTGATAGGACAAAATTATTAGATGGATTAAAAGAAGAAGTTTTATGTAGCCACAGATGGTCTATATCATATGAGCGAATCGCACAAATTGCGAACGCTCATAATATCGAATGTACCGGACCTCAAAGTGCTTTTTCTGAGATCGCTGTACAGTGATGAATTGGATATTTGCCCTTTCCTTACTGAAGTGCAATCTTGGAGTTGGAATATATATTTAGTGGAGTGTGTGGGGGGGGTGCAGCCCCACACAATAGGAAGTTTGAGGTCCGGTATGTTCGATATTATGAGCGTTCTCAATTTGTGCAAGTCACTCATATGATATAGACCCACCACAGAGATTCTAAAAAAGTGTTTCCTTTGGACAGAGCAAAATAAGTGCTCAACACTATTGAAATCTAGAGTGGTAACCAAGATGAATCAAATATTTCTAAGTAAGTTGTTTTTCACAGCCTGTAACTACACTATAACTGTGAAGCATCTACTCACATACATTTATACTTTTTTCCAAGTAACATTTTTTACCCATTTAGACAGCAATCATGAAGCAGTATGTTTCATATCTGCAGAGGTTCTTAAATTGATACAGTACATCTGGATGAACACACACACACACACACACACACACACACACACACACACACACACACACACACACACACACACACACACACACACGGGATAAAATGCATGTAATAGCAATGAAATCAGAAAGTCTGGCTAGCATACCTGAAGGCTTCAATGATGTAAGATGTGATAGGTAATGCTCCTGGGGTCCCTAACTGCCATGACAACGTGACACTGTTCTTAGTGACATCAGCGACTTGAGGTTTGGATGGTGGTCCAGGAAGATCACATGAATCATATATTTTACTGACAGTCACTCCAGGTGATTCTGTTTACAAATATTCAGAACAGTTAATAGTATACTGTTAATGACAGCTGCATTTAAAGAAAAAAAAGTGATAAAAATAGGACAAGGTACGGTCAGTCATCACTCAAAATGCAGAAATAAATATACCTTGAACTTCCAGAAATGCACTCCATGATGTTTCCCCACTTGAACTAGTTGCTACACATGTATAAATTCCAGAATCAGATGCCTGAAAACCAATGGAAGATCTATTTCAAACAATTGATTATATAGGCAATAAATACAGTTTTGTTCAAACATTGTGAAAGATTACTTTTCAGATTGTGACTCTGTTAATCACAAACTATGTAAAAGATTGTTGCCAATGTGATATTTACAGAACTTTTGTCAGTTATATTAATAATAGTTATTTTAATAAGTTATCATATTTGTCTTTACTGGAGGAAAACAAAATGGTATCTGCTGCTATCAAGCTAAGCTGCTACTTTTTTAAACAAGTGCTTTAAACCACTTCGGCCAGTATAAACTGAAAGCAGTTAAAGTGGCACAGCAGATCTCACAGAGGAAATATAAAATACAGCACGAAATAGTTAACATGCACTGAATGCATACAAAGTTTATTTACACAGAAATGGTGAAATAGGAAAGAATATGTTTTCTTAAACATACTTGATAAGACAGCTAAAATAAAGACAATGAACTGAGGTAAAGACTACCTGATTATGGTAATTTCTAGATAATTAAAATTAGCAAACAAGTGAATTTACATAAATATTACAGACAGAGATGGCTGTATGCATTACACATTCTTTCAAGAAAAAACAAAATGTTCAGTGTTGTTACCATTAATATACCAATTACCTCTATCCTTTCAAACAAATGAAGACATAAAAAAGACATCTGAAAAGTGGACATGCTTATAAAACAGTAATTACATACCCTGGTATGTCTACAGAGAGACATAAGGAAGATTTCTTTTTAAAATATTACTGAATTTTACCGTATGTTACCTTCTGCAGTTATTTCAAAGAAAATACTTAGTCTGCTACTTAAACATATTTTACGAAATTACTGTTTTTTTTATCTGCTTCATGTATGAGTCACACAAACATACTAGGTGCTTTGTCATGGGGAAAACCTACACTTTTATTGTGCAGCGAGACAGACCTGGAAAGAAAATCAATAAGTTTTTATCTAAAATAAAAACTCCAGACAGCCCTTTCAGATTTTGGATGCTGATTGCTAATTTTTGTTGTGCTGTCTGACATCACCTTATTTTAAGTTATTTTCAGCACATAATTGACAGTACAGATGGTAAGTCACTAGCTGCCATCTGACTTGTATCCTTTATGCTACTCAGGCTGAGCATTGCAAGCCTATGTGTCTCTTCCTCAGAGGAGTTGCACAAAGCCATCAGTTCCCTAAATGTTTGTCAGGATTTTCAGACTGCCACCTTTAATTGCCATTCTCATGACAAACTTGGAGCCTGACTATTCAAGCGCAGAGTTTAATCCAACAGTACAGTAAAAATGCATTAACCTCTGTGGCCTGACTCCACCTTCAGTGAAGGTAGAAAGACTGAGCTGTTTACCAAAGAGTGCTGACATAATTTTTTTAATAAACTCGATTTTGTTCAAAGGCACTTTATAATTAATTTATGGTTTCTCAGAATCCATTGATTGATGCCTGTATGCCATTCACAGCATCCATTTCCCTGCTGCATCTTCACAGTGATTTATTGTAATGCTTTAGAATTTTAACAATAAAAACATCAAACTATATTTTTGCAAAAAGACAATCAATCTTTAAAGTGAATTATCCTTGCTAGTAGACCAAGTTTGTTGTCCATATGCAGTTATAACAAGGTACTGCTATCGTCTCTTTAAAATAGAGTTTTAACAATGTCTGAATTTGAACACTAATCTGTATGAATGTAGTCCTCTCCTTGAAGGTGGTGAGACATGGAAGTAAGCGTGCCTTCATACCTTTAGAAACTGAAGTACAACTTTGCACAGCTTCTTGTGAGTATAACTCTAATTCAGCATTTAATTACAATTATACTAACGCAGGATATCAGATGAAAGACCAATTATAAAAGTTTGCTGAAAGAAATAATGTTTATCGAAGTAAATTTTATCTCAGAAAGTGTTCTTTAAAAAGTCAGGTAACAAACCGAATACTTAAAGACATGCACACAAAGAAGCACTCTGATGTTAGCATGACTGGACCAAAAGGGTGGGGAGAAGAAAAGGCAACAATAACGTAGAGATAGTCAAAACAACCAGTTGGTACTGTGGTAATACAAAGGAAAAAATTCTTAAACAGGAAGAACTTGAAAAAAAATCACATAGGAAAAAGAGACAAGATTAAGATTCCCATGAAGAGTCACTGCCAAGGTGAAGATGACATTTGGATGAATGCCATGAACAGTTAAAATGTATAAATGTTGAGTGAAGCAATAACATGTTAATAAAGAGATAGCAATTTGCTGTTTTCATTTGCATTCTGGTACTTCCTCCTCCCATCACATGATCTGGTTCACAGTCCTTTAACATAGTATCCACAATAAAATAGACATGAGATGGGAGCACTTCTGCATTATTCAATTCTGACAGTAGGAAAGCTTCTCCTCTTTGGTTTATTCTTAATTTCCCCCTCTTTGTACTGTGCACAGTGATATCAAGTCAATCTGTGTGCATTTGCTACCATAAAGATTCCCTCTTCTACAGACAATATGCCTGCTCTATGTTTCACATTTCATCTGGGACTGAGCTAGTCTGAATCCTCTATTCTAATTCACAAAAAGGCAGGAAACCATTCTGCATCAGGGTGGGGGGCCCGGGGGCACTCATTTTCATTCCCACCCTGACCTGGCTTGACCAATGTCTAGGACAGCTACTCAAACTCAGATCTCCTTGTAACACACTGGTCTCCATCTCTCTGTAACTAGAAGCTGCAAGTCGTTTAATATATGCAAAATATTAGAAAGGAAAATATTTTATTTTATTTTGTTTGTTTACTTACATAGAGTACTGAAAACAACTGACCATTTTCAAACAGAACCAGGTGAAGTTATCAGACTTAATATATTTAAGAAGATAAAAAAAACACTGTAAGCAGTATTCTAGCTTACACACAGTTGTAAGAGAAATTAGGCTCACATAAGGGCATAGAGTATTGTGTATAAGGCTTTAGGCACAAAATAAAGCCCCCAAAGAAAAGAAAGTGGTCAGATCATGATTCATATTAGAGAGTGGAAGGCAGAATTTTCTGCAGCTGGGATACTGGAAAATGCAACCTGGACAGAAAACAAGAATCTTGCTGCTGGAGACATGTTTACTGACCTACTGCACTTATAGGAGATTGGTGTCCTAAAATGATCAGGGGATAGAATAAAGCAAAATAAAAAATGTGGTCTGCTACAATGGCTTACATTGCCATAGCTCATGATACACATGCTCATTGCCACTTGCTCAAACTCCAATTAGCCTGATCTCCCATTCCTATGCATCCCTCCTAGCATTTAATACTATAAAACTGCATAGTCCTACCAGAACCTTGACTCTAACCCTAAAACTCCCACCAGTTTTCAACCCAAGTCTTCACTGCCTTATCTTAAAACTCTACATCCCATTCATAACACTAACATCCCAGATGACTCCATGAACCGAAAGCTCCAACCCCCTCCCTAAACCTAAATTCCCCATCACTCCACCCTAAAACTCCTCTCCAGCTCCATAAACCTAAAACTCTCTTCCACCTCTCTAACCATAAGAACAATATCCCTCCCTCCCCACAGCTGCTGCACTAACTTCAATCTGTTTTGTAGTATATTCGGATAAGGTGTGCCAGCTGCTTACCTGAACTCATGCTTCAGTTTGAATGCTCGCGACAAGTGTCACTCACTCCAGGGATCTGAACCTACCCTGTGACATTAACAAAACAAATTGGAGAGCAGATATATCTCCCAGAGATTGCCACTCCTCTAGAATAAGCTCCTACTTCATGTGAAGCAGAACTCCTCAATGACCCTTTTTAAGCACAAGCTTGACAATTGGATAGGTGACCGTAAATTAACCCCGATGGTGGCAGCTATATCCCTCATGGATAGGGGTAGTCGGTGCTGATAATAGAATTGCTCTGCTAACAATAACCATCTAGCTATTGTCAATTAGGGTACACAGGTTTTTTACATGGCTAGACTTGTAAAGGCTCTAGGGCCATTAGCCTAGTAACCTCCTATGAACATATGAACGTATGACAGCCTAAACAAGCTATAAGACACTCGAGTGATTTCAAAACAGTGGATTTCTAGCACTTTGAGCCAGAGCAGTTGTAGTAACCAGAAAAATAAAGGAATATAGATTTATTGGTGAAGCAAGACTATAATAGAGGAAAGGACAGAGCTGTGGTGAACACACTGATACCACGGGAAAAGCAGTGAAGGGCAAAACAGGCATGCAAAATGAAGTCATGTTTTGTTAGTGAAATTAGATGGGTATGTAAAGTTATGCTGCAAATAAAACAATGCAAGAATCAGTTTCCAGGATGAATTGAAAAAGAACATGCGAAGGCACACAAACTGTGCAATTACAAAAAGGTGTAGCACTTTTGAGATTAAGCAGACAATGTGTGGAAATGGTGTGGAATTATTCAGATTAAACTGCTACAGTCAAGAACAGTATGAAGAGAATATTAAAAGAGAGGTAATGGAGAGAATAAAATGAGCTACAGACTAAATATCTTAAAATAGTATCTATGAGTAATTGTGCTGTTGAGAACATTTTGGATAATGCCCATTTGCTGAATATGATTAGAAAAACAGATGAAGAAAGAGGACGTGGCTGACCAAGTTTGCAGATGACTGCATGCTGGGTGCTGTCATCAATTCCCCTAGTGATGTGGACATCCTCCAAGAGGGTCTCATCTGACAAATGACTGGTGCCAGAAACATGGCCTCAAGCTGAATACCAAAAAATGCATCATCGTCCCCTTTGGGGAAAGTGACATCCCCACAAATTATCACATTAATAACAACGTCCTAAGCACGTAATCAGTCATGAGGGATTTGGGAACCAAGGTTGATAGCAACCTGACTTTTGACCACCATGTTGCTTCTGTGGTACGGAAAGCCTTCTACATGGCCCACCTCATAAGTAAGAGTATTTCATCCAGGGACAAGGAGGTCATAACATCCCTGTATTCTTCCCTTATAAGCCCATTATTGAGTACAATGCACTTTTCAGCATGTACCTCGCAAAGCACATTCAGCAGCTGCAGAGATTTACAGAGGTTCCTCACCAGGAGAATCCAGGGCCTCAAACATCTACCATACACAGATAGGATAAAAGCCCTAACCCTCTATTCAGTTTCATACAGACTCCTCAGAGGTGACCTCTGTCTGGCATATAAAGTGATCATGGACCCCACCTTGATGGGACTGCTGCATATCTGCAAGTCAAGCTCCACTCGAGTAACCCATATGCGTGGCCTCAACCTCTGTGACATCAACAGTACTTGTTGGTGGGATAGACTTGTGTCCCAGAGACTCCCTCATCTATGGAATAGATTCCCTCTCCACATCAAGCAGGATGCCTCTTTGCCCCTTTTTAAGCGCAACCTAGATAACTGAGTGGGAAACAGAAAATATATCCCTGGGATTCCACCCATGTCCCTGCTGGACAGGGGCATTGGGTGCTGATTTGGCTAAACTCTTGGATAGGCTTATAAGGGCCTCAGGGCCAATAGCCTAGTAACCTCCTATGATCCTATGACATGTGCATCCAGAGGAAGACAGTCACTTGACTAAGGAAAAAGTAGGATACAGAAAACAGTTGCAAAAACATGGTAGGCAAAATCACAAATGAAATGGATACCACCATTAGATTGTGGGCAGCAATATCTAACAAGTCAGGATATAAAATGGCACTTCTGGGAAGTAGATTATGGTGCAGGATGCCTTTCACAAACTTCCTTTTTGCATGTATGAATGAGTTATATTGACATATACATTTTCCCACAGCAGTGCAGCCATTAAATGCTACGGATAAAACCCCACAATATCCCTCTGGTGATGTCACAGACAGTAAAGTTCAGATGAACTTTCTGTGACATCGGCACTGGGAAAAGAATTGTTTTCATAAAATAAATGGGGAATGTGTAAAAGGAGCACCTTTTACTCCATAATGTATGTACAAAATATGAATGAAACATTTTAAAGTTACTCATAATTTCAAACAAAACAAGAAAAACTGATCCAGTGGATGTAACTCGTAACTGGGACTGTCTCAGCAGGTTGCAGTCAACATACCATCAGCTGTCGCATGTTAGTTTGAAAAGAAGATTCACTGAATTCATGCACTGGTCTCAAACGTTACAGTAAGTGTGTGTGTGTGTGTGTGTGTGTGTGTGTGTGTGTGTGTGTGTGTGTGTGTGTGTGTGTGTGTGTGTGTGTGTGGTGGGGGGGGGGTGGCAGTGCAAGAAAGAACCTAAAATGGTACTGTCAGATTATACCACTGACAAGTAGACATCCAGGTAGGAGGGCGTCCTCCTGGACAGGAGGGGGAAGGGTACAAAGATCTGGAAGTCAGGTTAGACATCAGGACTTCAATGGCAAAAGTCCCAGGACTGATTTGAAACAGACTGAAAGGTAATTGAAGACCACAGACATCAAAGACTGGGGCAGGTCAAAAACCTTCCTTTCCTACCAGTGGAAGAGCCTTATTCATTTTGCTATGCATGATTTGCTTTTTATTAGGTTTTATAGTCTCCCATAAGATAGAAAATGTATATCCTTGGAAAACATGTGCCTGTGGGGAGTGAGATCTAAATAGTCCACACAGTCAGCCTTACGGTCTTCAGGATGAGTGTATGACAAACCTTTGTTTTGGTCCTAGAGTTTCATACACTCAGACAGCCGTAAAGGCTCTGCACTTACCACTACCATTAGGAAGGAGACCTAGTTTGCCTACCATTAACATTTTGGCTTGTCCTCCATTGTGACTTCAATTACTTTGAGGCAAAGACGAAATGGAAAAAAGTTGTACAGAAATATGCCTACCCAGCTGGTTGAGAAGGCATCTGTTTCCCAGGACCCAGGAGAATGTGTCTTTATGGAAATGCAGTTGCCTGTTTTCTGGAGAGGCAAAAAAGGTCTACCTGGGATTATATCCAGCAAAATATCCTGTCTAGCATCCAGGTGCAAGGGTCTATTTCAGTTCTGCTTAGGTGGTCTGCCAGCATGTTGTCGTGAGAAGGGATGTAGGATGTCCTGTAGACTATGACTGCCTCTTGGCCAGATAGCATGCTTCCATGGCTAGCCTGCATACAGGCTAATAACAAGCATACCTTTGATTACTGATATAGATATTATTGTTGTTGTTTATTTGCTATATATAAATTTATTTATATTTTTATACATTTATAGGTTGTTGACAATAAACACGAGTATCATTTTGCGAAGACTATTCCCTTAAACTATTCCTAGGCTAAAAGACCTTTGATAAACTTGTTTAATATTGCGTGCACTGATACTGTTTGCACTGCTTTTAGCATAAAATTAGTGAGAGTTTTTTACTATAATTAGTTTACTGGTTCTTGCTGGTGGCAAAAGAAGGTTTCTAGGGTAATTGTTTCTTATTGAAATTTAAATGCTCAGTAGCAAGTCCACAAAAACATTATTCTAAAATGGAGCAGCACTTATAGCTACCCCTATCCCCAGAGTCATTCCTGTTGGTATCATAGGCCAGCACTTCCCCGCAACTTCTCTAACAAGCCTGATTGAGATGGATACCTTGCAAGAATTGTCTCAATCTCCCTGATGATCAGCTATTACTCAGCATAACACAGTGTGTGAGAGATATACATATATAATATCTCTGGAGGCAAAACTCTCACATACAGTGAACTCAGATGCCAAAATTGACAGCAGTACACCACACAGCACACATCTCCAGGGCTTGTTTTTCCCAAAAGCATGCTGTAGTTGAAGTGACATTCCTCCAGATGGTCAGTAGTTATGCGTGCTATGCCTGAGTGATTGTGTATGTATTTACAGTGATGCAATGGTGCCCCATTCAGAATTACTTTGTCTCCTATACTTTACTGAGTCCTGGGAAAGGCTTATCTACCCTAGGATCCTGATCTGTTCAAAATAAATAATGTTGTATCTTTCAACTTTTCCCGGTTAGGGGTCACCACAGCGGAACTCTGGTCCGCTAATGATTGGCAGTAGATTTTTACGTACAGAGTTGCCAGCCCTGACGTACAAAGGTACGCCCATTCATGCATGTCTCCACACAGAAGACGCTTTAGCTAAGAATCGAACAGGACAATGTCTTACTGTGAGGCGACAACGCTACCGCAGCACAACCACCGCAGCGTTCGAAATAAATAATGAGATGAGAAATTAACATAAATTAATGAATTTAATGGTTTCTTGGATTATATGCTCCTACTTTCTTGTTATTTTTTATAAATCACCCATAATCTGGAATGCTGATAAAAAAATAATCAGATCTGTATTTCTAAATAAAGCATACAAGAATAAATAAACAAAAACACCCATTAATGGTTAATAAAACATGCCATACAAAATGTCACAAAAACATTGAATGTACTGACAACGTGAGATGGATACTAACAAAGATAGGACAGGATATATCACATCAAAGCTAATGGTGATATCTTCTGGCGCAAAATGAAGGTGAAAAGATTGTAAGATAGAGTTGAATAACAAATGATGGAATCTTTTAATAAGAACAGGTACGTAACTAATGTTACCACTGGAAGTGGAAAAAAATCATTGCATTATATTTTCTCTGAAGTATGTAACGTATTTAGTGGTTCATAGGTACTTACTATGCTATTCATTTGTCAGGATTCTTGGAATCCTAGCTTGCATTCCCATTAAGTTTTTATCCCCTGTAATTTAAGCACGAATAACCCACAGACAGCAGAGCAGTTATGTTACCCCTATCCAAAAGGGTCAAGGGTGCTATACCAGTGGTAAATTTGCAATATTCCATCCATTCATCCAGATAATGTTTGAACAGAGTAAGGGATGTACTTTGCTTTTTGTGGAGAGGAAGATGATTCGAAATAAGTGGTATTCTCTGTGATACGTATCTATCTGTCCAACATGTTCTATTTATGTTGCAGAGAGATAGAAGAGAAATTTAATCTTGATTTACTTTGAAATAAGTACATTTGCACTGACAACGTGATGATACAGAAATAAACCACTTAGCATAGACATGTTAATATGTAACTTAAACAACAGGTCATACTATTTCAATGCATGGTTTCAAAGATATTCAAACCATCTATAGTCACATTAGAGCTTCCAAAGTTGAGAACCAATTATGTTTTTCAAAGAACTAAACAGTGTATTTCCAAGGAAAACACAAACCTGCAGATAGTGTTATGTTAGTAAATTTTTAAGCAGAAGTAATTGCGTAGTTGTGTATATGCAGTTCAAATAATAAAAATATTAAATGTGTCGTGAATTCTGATTTACTTCATAAACTGCATGCCTACATCAGATGTAATTGTAACAAAAATGTTAACAGCCATGTTAAGTATTTTTATCATCAGACTGATTAACTTTCTTTCCATTTAAAGGCCCCTAAAAAGTTTCATTAAGTTTTATATTAAATATCACATGTAATTGGGCTGTTTGAGGAGTGAAATGGAACACAGCCATTATATCAAGCTATTAAGAATCCAAGCAAAACAGAGAAAAATATCATATTGAAAAAATGGTCACATTGCAGACCCATATAAACTCACACAGACACACACACATACACACACACACACACACACACACACACACACACATATACACACACACACACACACACACACACACACACACACACACACACACACACACACACACACACACGTGTAATCTGCTCATTCAGTTATTTAGTTATTATTTAATTTCCCATTATGATTGTGCATGTGAAAACAGAATTAGATTATCACTTACTCGAAGGTTTTTAATCTGCAGGTTTCCTTGATCTTTCAGTGATATACGAGTATCTTTCAAAGAAAGACTCAAGCCATCCTTCAGCCAGCTGATAGTTGGAACAGGGTCACCTGTGGCTTGACATTTCAATAAAGCGATCCCATCTACTGCTGCAGTTTGATTGCTAGGTCCTTGACGAATGATTGGTGGAGGTCTGTCTGTCAGAACTGCAAGTAACAGAAAAGTGTGTTTTGTTTACTTCTTCAGAAAATCAGTCACCATATAATGTTTTGAGAAGTGCTGAATAAATGCTCCTCAGACATGCAAAGATAAGTTAATACGATTATATTTTTATGCCTGTTTTCAAGCAAGACAAAGGTGCATACTATAATTTAGAACAGTTACAAGGTTTATTTTGTGCCACATTGTTATAGTTAAGAATTCCCAGATACTTAATGAAGTTATACTTAGTGCCACAGAAGGAAATTGATGAAAAACGGTTTAAAACAGTTAATCTACAATTTTCACAGGAAAGTGTTTCTTCCTCACAAAAGACTGACAACAAAGATACATTCCAGGAATAGGATAACAGACTAGGTAAGATATTTTTTTCAGGGCAGTGGACACTACTGTATTTCAGAAAGAATGTAACAACATGCTTCAATAACAAATATGACTTTGTTTAATCTGTATTTATAATAGGTAGTGGTTAGGCTTGCAATCCATGGGATTATTGAGTTGCAAATCCCAAATTCCCAGTTAACTCCAAGCATTGTCAGGTTAACTGACTTGCTCAAGGTCATGCAATAGGGAAATGATGACTGAGGGACTCAAACCATGTACTACAGAAACTATAAACCTCTATGCCAACTACTACACGTTACACAACAGGTCAAAACTTTGAAGGTAAATGTTCATGATGACAGATGAAAAACATTTTTTTGCTAATTCCTTATAACTTATAAATGGTTGAATCTGTGAAAATAGATGTATAAATCCAGGCTTTTGTAGAACTCTTTCAAAAAACAGAGTTAGACATAGTTAAAAGTTTGGCTTATGTAACCTATCATCACTATAAAGAAAAACACAATGCTTCTGATCAAACTGCATATAGAACATCTGAAAGAGAAGCATGCCATATAATCAGAAGTAAAAGTTCACTATGGGTAAAAATTTTTAATTTGTTTATACAAACGAAAAAAAAAAGTTTTTGGATCTAACAGTTACACAAGAGAAGCTTGAGGAATTTGCTTACTAATTTGCTTTACTTTCCTTGCAGGACCTTTAATGAATACATAAACTGCAGTCTGACTGGATCGGGAAGCACCAATTACTTTAAAAGGGCAGAATCTGCTATTTTAAGAAAGGCTACAGAAGGAGCTCAAGGTATGGAAGCAGAGGTAAAAAAAGCAGACAGTAGAAGAAAATTAATCGAAAGTTATACTGACAGGACAGACATAAGAATCTGAGTATTAAGTGTATTGTTACACAGTATAAGACTCTTTGCTTAAAAACCCAGCACATTAGAATCAGTTACCTCTACCAGAAAAATAATACAGTCGTGTGCCACTGAATAGCCAATGGTCCCATAACCTCGACATCATCGGTCATATTTTGGAACCTGCATTGATACTAAGCATAAGGTAATAAAACATTAATACCAGAAATATTCATACTATACTTCATCATACCCAGGTCTGTCTAAGTGGCCTATGTGGTGGAAGAACTGACTGGGGAAGAAGAGAGGGAATGATTGCACTGGATGGCCAGTGTCTGCTCTTCCATCTTTGACATAGAAATTGCTAGAAGTCTATGACATAGAACATTGTATGGCTAATGGCTATTATTTCTGCAGTGCAGAATAACTTGTTAGAACACAATTATCAAGAAGAGCTAATGTACACTACGTGGAGTACAGCTGTATAGAAGCATGTGTCCAAATTACAGACCAGGGACAGTAGCCATAGCTGTAACACTGATGAACATGAAAGGTAGGGGGGAGTAACATGCATATAAATAAACAAATCTGAACCACTTTGGATGATGGTCTACTGGCGCTTGTTTCTTAATCCATACTGGCTGGACACCTAAAAGGTAAGAGGACGTCAGATTACCATAATGTTGCAGGCGCTTGACAGTCATGACAAGTGATAGGGAAACAAATAAATAAATAAACATGAGAAACAAGGCACAGAGTTTTATTTTAAAACTGGGGTGTCAGAGTTTGAGAAAGTATAAACAATCTGTGAAAAGCACATAAAATGTTAATGACGGTTTGCATACATGTTCAGTAAGTGAATCAGTAAAATATATATATCTCCTAATTCTGCACTCATATGATTTCTAGAAATACTGGAAGCAAGGATTACAATAGGAGATTTAATTCCTATAGTTTTCTGATTTAAATTTCATTGCAGCATTATGCCAGCATGGCAAGTCATAGTTTTGCCTAGTATTATTACATATGTTAAAAGTCAGCATTATATTATCTACAGATTAATAGTGTCGGCACTTTTGATATGTGAAAAACAAGTGAAGTTTAACAGCAGGAATAAGAAATTCATATCACTGTAGGGCATTCACCAATATTTATGCATTTTCATTCCTGTCTAGATACTGTAGACACCACACAAACATAGCTCTTTGTGAGATCCTACAAATTATATCTATCTATCTATACATATATATATATATATATATATATATATATATATATATATATATATATATATATATATATATATATATATATATATATATATATATATATATATATATATATATATATATATATATAAAATGTATTTATTTTATTTTATTTAACATTTGTTAACCAGGAAAGTCTGACTTAAAACGAAGCCAATTTTCAGGGGAGGCCCGGGGAGAAACGCTCCAGATGCATATATATATATATATATATATATATATATATATATATATATATATATGTACACAGAGAGAGAGAGATGGAGAGAGAGAGAGAAAGAAAACCTACTTTCTGACAAGGCATCAGTATAGTGATTTTTTTCTTAACTACTCATTTCATGTCTTCTGGTAAAGGGATTTTGACTGCTCCTACCATATGTTGAGGACATACTATCATCATAATCCAAAACTGGAAGGTATGTGTTAATACCTCACATTGTTTTTCACATATTGAAAATACTGATAATATTAGTTTGCAGATAAGCAGTGATTCATGTTCTGTTTATTTCAGCCTGTATGCCTACATCTCAGTAAGATTCTGAATAATATTTCTAAAATCTGGTTAAGGCTAAATCTGTTGCAATGATATAAGCAACTGGTTGTAAAACAGCTTTTACTGCCCTGTAACACTCACACTTTAATGTTTACACTGCCACAAATAGACCTGTCCAAAGATCAAATATCATTGGACTTTCTCAGCAGGCTCAGGGTTAAACAATCATCTTTTAAGGCTGTTCCGGTGGACGCAAGATGGAAGCAAGGAATGTAGTTTTACACTCAGGTATCAATCATTTTCTGAATTCTCTTTTGCTAGATAAAATCATCATCAGTTTCTGAAATGGTTTATCATTACTCATGATTGCCTGTCAGGTCTTGTTCAATAATTCATAACTTAACGTTTATGTTTCTGTTCTGCACGCATTGTGGAATGCCTACCCAGACTGACTAACATGATGTGAGCTGCTGGTATACTTTGCCTCTATAAAACTGCTGAAGTTATCTTGACTTTCTATTGTGAAAGTATTCCAGCATCTTATAATACAAGAACAATGTCTTCTGATACAGGGAAAAGTTATTTGTGGGCCACATCAGTACCATCCATGTTTCAAATATTTATAAAAAGTTAAATCTGAACCCAAATTTTACTTAACCCTGGACTACTTTGTATTGCAATATCTCACTTTTTATAGAAATATAGCCCGCTACATTAAGCTCAGTATTATGTTTTGTGACAGATCATGAATATAGAACAGAAATGTTCAAAAACTGAATAAAACATTTAATATCCTAAGCAATGAAATATAGCAAAATGTATTTAGCTCAAGAGACTGCAAACACAGCTTTCTATTTTAATCTTATTTTATCATGGCTTACCTTCTAGTGAAGTGACTTTTTTAAGAAATATTTAATTTTGTTCTTTATTGGGCTCCGTCAGATTACAACTCTTTTCACCTATAAATTCTAAAGGGAATTCTATTGTCTGAAATACAGCTCTCTGCAGTGCTTGACCATTTCAAACATAATTCAAGTTATTATTGGTGTAATAAAGTAATTGGGAATATTATTAATGTTCCTGTAAAATGGATTTATATTAATTTGATCATTGCATTTTTATACTGCTTCTTGACAGAAATGACAAGAAGACGAGAAATGAAAGGGAGAAACATAAAGGACAAGCAGGAAAGGATAGCAGCTCAGGGAAATATGAGAGAAGAAAAACAGGATCTGGAATGAGAAGGCATGTGTACAGAAAGTAGGAGGAGGTAGAAGACGTGTACAGAAAGTAAGAGGAGGCAGAAGAAACAGGAAATGGGAGACACTCAATGTAGGTAAGGATGTGGTTCGAGGAATAAGTGAGGATGATATCAAGGACAGAACAGAAGGAAGATATGATATGGTACACAGGACAAAGGGTTAGTGGGAGCAACTAATTCATAGGTCACTCATTAAAAAAAGAGAATATCACATGGCAGAAAAAGGATAAGGGAGAAACCCGGAAAGGGTAGAGGTTGCTCCAGGGTTAGCAGATGGTACAATACAGCAGTTACTGGAAAGTGCGAGGGAATGCTCACATGTACTTGTTCTATCTGCAAGAGAATAGAGTAAGGGAGACCATATGGAGGTACAAAGTGCCTGAGAACAGATGCAGGGATAAATTATCATGATACTCTAAGAGGTAATCTCAGCGAGAAGGGCAAGTAGTGGAGGAAAGACAGAAATGCAAGCTATAATAGCGGGTTGAGTGAATGGAAAAGACAACAGGGTTCCTATTAGAACTCCGAATGCTTGAAATGTCGAATATCATATGGTCAACACCATATGATTGACATTTTAAGAGTTCGAAAGCTTAAATGTAACGGTGACGTTCGGAGCAGAATGGGAGAATTTCCCTTTTCTGCACTGAAGTGAGATCTCGGAGTTGGTAGATTTAAGTGGGGGTGCAGGGGGGCTTGCTACCCTCTTGTAGACCTTCCTTTTCACTCTTACTGGTACCCGTCTGTCACAAATCACTCCTGACACTCTTCTCCACCCATTCCACCCTGCCTGTACTCTCTTCTTCACCTCTCTTCCACACTCAACATTACTTTGAACTGTTGATCCCAAGTATTTAAAATCATCCACCTTCGCCACCTCTACTCCCTGCATCCTCACCATTCCTCTATCCTCCCTCTCATTCACACACATATATTCTGTCATAGTCCTGCTGACCTTCATTCCTCTTCTCTCTAGAGCATATCTCCACCTCTCCAGGGTCTCCTCCACCTGTTCCCTATTCTCACTACAGATCACAATGTCATCTGCAAATATCACAGTCCACGGGGACTCCTGTCTGATCTCGTCTGTCAACCTGTCCATCACCATTGCAAATGAGAAAGGGCACAGAGCTGATCCTTGATGTAATCCCACCTCCACCTTAAACGCATCTGTCACTCCCACTGCAGACTTCACCACTGTCACACTACCCTCGTACATATCCTGTACCACTGTTACATACTTCTCTGCCACTCCTGACTTCCTCATACAATACCACAACTCCTCTCTAGGCATCCTATCATATGCTTTCTCCAAGTCCACAAAGACACAATGTAACTCCTTCTGACCTTCTCTATATTTCTCCATCAACACTCTCAGAGCAAACATACATATATATATATATATATATATATATATATATATTTATATATATACATATATATATATATATATATATATATTTATATATATATATATATATATATATATATATATATATATATATATATATATATATATATATATCTATATATATTTATATATATACATACACATGCACACACACACACACACACACACACACACACACACATGTATATGCCTGTTTGTGTGTATATGTGTAGGTATGTTTACTATCAGGAGGAAAAGGATGTATGCTGCATACCTGTGATCATTTTTTTCTCTGACATACATAAAACAAGTTCATTCTGACTACCTGTGTTGCTGGTATTTGCATGGTTGAATGCTGAATTCATTCAGTCTTGGGACTGCTGGGAGGATTGGAAGTTTGAAAACAAAGCATTTGGACTACATTTTGCAACCAGGGAAGCACATTTAACTACATTTACAATATTGCACTTATCTTACTTAAATAGGTTTAGTGTGTTGTGTTTGCTCTTTATCTGAAGTTGCATCTATTAATATAAAGCTTTTTTGTATAGTCTACAGTATTTTTTTGTTTTCTGTGCTGGGCTTAGATGTTATAAGTGAGCCCTTATTTTATTTCATTTTTACTGGCTTTCTTCTGAATCTGAAGCTACTGCTAAAAATTGATTTGGGTTTTTCAGTATCCATTGTTATTTCTCAGAGCTTTTGAATAAATTATCAGCTTTGTTCGTCTAACTCTGTGTTGTAGTCCCTTCTCAAACTCAAAATAAATATCCATCTTTGACCAGCTGTGTTAGTTGCAACTGGAGTCTGTGGTATTTAACCCAGCCCCCCTGGTGTTTTACATTAAATAAGCAATCAGCCATCTTAGTCCTGGGACTGCTAGATGCCTCCCTGGTGTTTTACATTATACAAGTATTCAGCCATCTTAGTTTTGGGTTAGCTGGATGACTGACTGTAAGCTTGAAAACAACTCATGTGGACTACATTTTGCATCCAGGGCTGTATACCTAAAACTACATTTACAAATTGCACTTCTCTTACCTTTTAAATCAGTTCTGCATGTTGTGTTTCCTCTTTATCTAAAGTTAAAGCAATTAATTTAAGGCATTTTTATAGTTTGTAGGTTTTTTTTCTGTGCTGGGCCTAGTTAACTGGGCCCTCATTTTATTGCATTTTACTAGCTATTTTATGAATCTGAAGTTAGAACCATAAATTGATTTGGGTTTCACAGTATCCATTGTTATTTCTCTGAGCTCTTATGTAGATTATCAGCATTGTTAATCTAATTCTGTGTTGTATTGGCTCTTCAAACCCAAAACAAATAGCCAGCTTTTTCGAATTGTGAGTTGTATCTGGAGCCTCTGGTAATTAACCCAGCCCCCTGGTATTGTACAATGTGCAAACAGTCAGCCATCTTAGTCTTGCAACAGCTGGAATCTTGAAAGCTTGAAAATAAAGCATATGGACTACATTTTGCTTTCAAGGAAGTACATTTAAACCACAGTGCACATATCTTACCTTTTGTATGTTGTATTACAAGCATTAGAGTTTTGATGCTTTAAATGCTTTACTTTTTTATACCACATAATAATAAATACTATACAAATAAATGCAAGAGAAATATGTCACTTTCTTTTCATGATTACAGACATCATTTGGTGAAGGGTTTACAAATGGATGTGACAGTACTAAGGAATACCTTGTCTGCCTCAAGATGTTGCCCTTTCCACAGCTGAGCAACATATTCCTTTATATATAAAATCTTCAGGTCAGTAAAATCCAGCATCTAGAAGCTGTACTAAGTCTACCACATAAATCTCATTATAAAAATGATCAGGGAAAAGTAATATACAACAATTTGATCTCAATGTCTTGACAAGCACTTTTTTCAGGTATCTAATAGTATAATATTTTACTTTCCTTTATATGACTACATATATATACTTTTATTTGTTTGTTTCTTCATCGGTTTCATGTTTGTTTGTGTTTTTTAAATTTGTAGGATGACTGGTCCTTAGACATTTTTGTGCCTGCCACCACCAGTGTGCATAGTACACAAATTCCAGAATGTCAGATTGCTTATTTCATAGCACAAAATCACACATCACATTTCATCTCACTATAACATACAAGTGAAACTGTTCAAGTCTAAACAAAGAATACATGAAATTATTTACAAGGTACCTAGTTCATTGCCTTACATGGGTTTTCTCGGTACTGCATTCATACATGAGAAATTTCCGTAGTGAGATAATATGCACTCTAGTATACATTCAAAATAGAAAGTTTGCACAGTTAATCATCACAAGTATGCAATGGAAAATGACTGCAGTGTACTACGAATTTAGAGAAACTTAAAATAATTAGAGTTGTAGCTAGTGAAAGTGGGGATTTTGGATGTTAAAAGATGTAGAGCTTCCAAAAAATAGACGGCATGGGTTAGCTGTGAGAAGTACCTAGAAAAAAAGGGAAGTTAAGACTGGGGGATGAAAGGGAGGTTGCATATTCATGAAACAGAACTTTGTAGATGTATGACTACTTGAAAATGATTAATATAATGGTGCAGAAAAATATGGGATATGAACCCAGCATAGCCTTTGTCCATGAAGCATGCACATTTCTACAGTCCTTTAAGTGGTCAAGGACTTCCATGGACATGATTTTAGATCAATAAATTAAATAAGTTCTAGTAGGATCCTGTTCAAGTTTGCAGGAGCAAGTTTGCTGACGTTTTTGTAGCTTCCTTCCCCAGTTGCCAGTTTGAATGAGGGCCTGATCAGTGCCTGAGCATCATTATCTTGGACTATGAATGCACACTAGGAGTGTTTAATTTGTACTCTTGATCAAAAGGGAGGTGCAATAATATTCACTCAGGACTTTGTAAGTAAGACTGAAGAAAAGAAGAGTACATCATTCTCAAACAAGTAAGTAACTGGCTTTATGAAGGAGTGGACAATGCTGTTCATAGCCAAGGGTTAAGCTAGGAGCAGCAACTGTGCAATTATGTTGGTGCTGAGAGTTGAGTGCACTTTGTATGGGTGATCCATATCCCAGCTTTGGAACAACTACATTTTTTTCAACATGGCTCTTTTACCTGTTGTGATTAGATAGTTATGTATTAAGTATGTGGCTTTAAGTTGGGAGACAACCTTTTGACAGTTTCTAAGTAAATTCTGGGGACAGTGTAGGGTCAAGAGTTAGTCCCAAATATTTGTAATCTTGGACTGTCTTCAGGGCAGCAATACTTGGGTTTTTACTTGGAGTGCCAAATGTAATGATAGTGGTTTTGCTGCATTTATATAGTAATGGTGGTAAGATTACCTGCCTTGACTTAGAATCCATGATTTTGTAAGTAGTAGGAAAAAAAAACTGATTTACACTGGCAATTATTACCATCTCTTTTTTAAGAAGCTTTGGTGGTTTACACTTTTGGTTGATCCGGTCATATCTATAAAGATAGCATCAGAGATATGTCCCTTATCTACTGCAGAAATTATATCATCTGTAGCTATGATCAATGGAGTTTGTCTATTCCTGACCCCAGGATGAAAGATAATAATCAGGCTGTATTTATTGAGGTATTGCAGAATTTAGTTTTACAGTGGTCTGTCTAGGAGTTTAGTGACTAGACATAATATAGTGATAGGTCTTTAATCAGCACTGGAACATGGTGTCGTTTTCAAGGAACTGAAAGGATGAATGTGCGTTTGAACTGTTTGGGAATCATACCTGTTGTGATAGATTGAATATGTGTTGTATAGATTTAGCTAGCTGTTTAGCACAAATTCTGATAAAACTTGGAGGGATAAGATTTGATTTAAGATTTTTGTTTTTTCAGCTAGTTTTCCTAAGTTAGTAAAAGAAAAGAGGAATTTGTGAGTGTTGGTAACTTAGCACAGGATCTGACTGCACTGATTAGTTTGATAAAGTTTGGAGGCCATTGGATAATTAGTCTGGAATATTAAGGATAAAATTAATTGATTTAAAAACTCTGAGCTCTAAAATAGCTATTGGATTGTTACTTCGGAAGGTTTTGGAATGGTCATAGTAGGTATGACCTTTATGATTTTCCAGACAACCTTAGGGTTAATAGCCTTGGTTATTAGTTGCGTTGTTAGGTTGGCAGTTTTGTCTTTCTTATCTTGTAACTTGCATATGTTTCTAAGCACAGAAGGTGGCATACCCGTGTTAGTTTATGAAGCCTTCCACCGTTTCCAGGCAATATCCCTCTGTTTTATTTCTTGATGCAATGTTTGCAAGAGGATGTGGAAGTTCACCTATTATTGCTTTGTAATTTCTGCCATTAATAATAAAAATGTTTTACTGCAGAAAAAATAATCATGATGAAGCAACATAAATGCATACATACATACATACATACACCATAACGGTCTTGATGCTTTCAGAAGTGCTGTTCTGTAATACATGATAGTGAGAAGTAAAGCCAAATACAGGAAAAGGACTGTTTTACTTCATTTTACATAACTGTCAATATCATTTGGTGTACTGCTTGAAACATATAAGAGCTTCTATATTTTTGTTTGGCAGTTCATGTTTTAATAATAAAACTGGCATCTCCTATTATCATCTTGATGCTCTCAACTGTACTGTAACTGTCTGTTATCGAGCCATAAAATGTAATATCCAAATAAATGCAAGAAGAACTTTACACTTTCTTTTATGTGATTATGCATACCATTTGGTGAAGGGTTTGTGTTTGCATGTACATGTCAGAGTACTGTAGGACATTTAGACATCTCAGCTATGTTAGTCCTTACATGGACGAATGCTTTAATTATTCAGTTTTACAAAGAACAGCATTTGTGGGCCAGTAAAAAAAAAAAACAGATGAAAAATATGACCACAAAAAACAACAGCTACCATTAAAGTCCTGAGGTGTTCCCAATCAATTTTCTATTAAATCCATTAGTAAGAAGGAATAGCCAAATATAGGCAAGAAGAATATTTCATTTTATTTTACGTGACTGCACATATTATTTATTGCAATGTCAGTGTATGGATGATTCAATAATGTGGGAGACACTGCCTGTCCCATGATGCTTGACATTGCATTAAATGCTCTAATTTAACTTTACAAATGCTAGAATTAAAAGCCAATAAGTTACAGCATCTGGAGGCCACATTATGCAAACATTATAGTAGGGAAGCAGCATATTGCTTAAGAAGCTTTAACAAATATTACTCTCCAAGATACTATACAGAGTACTAACTTTCCATGAGCAAAAATGCAATTTGGGGCAATGTTGCGTGTAACTGAAGGATTTCAATTAGTCTCATCAGGCATTCAGACACATATATTCCAGGCCACTCCGATGGCATAGAGGGATAAAGACCTAACTATGATACTGCTTAGGCTGACGTAAGGAGCACCAGGGTGGGATGGGTACGCCCATCATGGGGGTGGGACAGGGAAAGAGAAAAGTGGGTAGGGAATATAAAATTAAAAAAAAATGTCAGACAGAAACACCAAAGGCAAAGCCCCAGGATGCCCTTAAGATCCATGACTGCCCCTAGCAACACATAATCAAGAATGGAGGGGGAGGTAGGAGGATGCTGGTAGAGACCAACTGTGGACATGGGGCACTACAATCTGGTCTGGTATCAATGTGATCTGAGAGAACCAAAATATACAGGTATTACACAGGGAGGAAAAAAAACAGCATCATACCAAAAACAGAAACCAGGAGTCACACAGGTCATACTAGTAAGTAGAAAAGCCTGTACAGCCCTTCAAAACAATAACAGAAACAAAGTAAATTATGACTGTAATAAGCAGCAGCTATTAAAATTTGTCAGAGAAAAACAACACGCTCATTTCACTCCTTGAGTCCTACAGAACAAGCAGAACATTTCAGTGCAAACATTACATATTTGTTGACTATGTAACTGTTAAACTACTGGAGAAATGGATTGGTCCTGAGCCACCTATTGTAGTCTCTGCATACAGGAAACAAAACAGGAATTTAGCAATACTGCGACATGGAAAGCAAATATCAAAAAGGCATAGACATATACTGTAATACAGTTTTATAAAGTCCATTTCAAAACAAAGGTGGAAAACAGCTGCTGTTTTCACTTGAAAGGTACATTAAGGGAAAACATTAACAGTACAGACAGTAATAATGTGAGTAGGAGATGTCTAGATTCTACAAGAGGTAGGTAAATGGAAGATGAAAGAAACATTTACAAGTAGTATTATCTCTCAAATATGAAATGGGGTTAGACCTAAACTTACTAATGATATCACAATTCTTAATAGTATTGGAAAATGGACCACAGTATTATGACTCTAGAACTAATAAGGCTTGGCTAACGGAGATGGGTGAGTTAGGGGCTTGACGGAGCACTAATGCGCCATCAGACTGGGATATAAACAGCATGTCGTTATTTTTGAGATGAGACTTTAATTGGGCTGACTTGAATGATTAAGCTTTACATTTTTAAATATAAATATTAACAGAAAGTGGCCAAAGTGATCTTTTATGGGGATCTACTTAGTTCTGCATAAGACGATGATGATGCAGATATGCTAATATCTAGGAAATAACTGAATGACTACTGACTGCATTAGACAGGATCTTAAAATTGGTAAATATTTTACTAGAGGTATTAGCTGTAATTGGAACACTGTACTCCATCTGAGTCTGAAATATTATGTTGTCAATCTCTGACTGCTCCTGTGGAATCTAAAAGATTTTTTTTTTCAAAAATGAAAGCATGGTGTCCAGAATGATCCCTAAGTATTTAAAGAAATGGGCAAGTTTGATGTGTTTTGCCATTAAAAGACAGAAATTCCCTGCTAGGTTGGACTAATTTCTAGATAAAAAAAGGTACCAAAGAATATAACTTTAGTATTCTACCTATTTATAATAATAGTCTAATACTAAGTAAGTTTTATAGGCTTTTGAGGCCACATTGTAAGGCAGATTAGAAAAACATAAGGTCCTGAGGATCTAAAGACAAAAACATGATCATCATCTAAAAATTAAGTTTGCGTGGTGGATGGAAGAAATAAGAAAATGATAAAGATACAAAACAGATGTGGTCATAAGACTAAGTTACAGGGCATGCCAGAGCTTTCTATCATTAAAAATGATATGGAAGCTCTGAGCTTGTCTAAATGATCTTATGAGACAGCTTTTTAATCAGGAAACAACACCTAGTGAAAACCTTAGGAGGACATAAACCCCATCTAAGGAGTCAGTTTAACTAGGTCAAAAATGTTTGTAAGGTCCACGAAGGCAGCACTAGTGGAAAGACCCTTATCCATAGCAATGAAAGAGAGAAAAAAGTTAGTCTGCTTACTGCAACCCAGAATGAAGCCATGCTGGCAACTAGAAAACATGTTTTGTTAACATGCTGCAAAGGATCCTGATAAATTATTCTTTTTTTAAAGATTTAGCCAGAGGAAGAGTAGATTTGGAGTTATGGAGTGGGATGATGACAGCTTCCTTCCAGAAGCAAAAAAAAAAAAAAAGCTATCTTGATAGACTAACAGATTAAAAAACATAACACAGAGGGGATATTATGAAGTTCCTGCACAGATCTGGAAGCCATGTGAAGATGCCATTACTTTCAATTTTCCCATAATTTGAAAGACTATTCATCATATTTTTTTCAATTTCTTTAGATGAGGTCTTTGAGATAAAAAGGGAGAAGAGGATATGAGAATGTTGAAGACAACTGACTGATGAACATGGGAATGGGGCATATGGCTACGTATGTAGAGTCTTTAGACAGGGAAGCACTATTGTTAGGAGGGTTTCCGGAAGCAATACTTCTTTACATGACTTTAATCCAGAACATCATATGGATGGATTGGAGCACAGACTACTTCTCTTTACAGAAAGTGTCATAACACTTCCCAGTAGCCTTCTTGGCTTAATTTCTTATGGTGATATATTAAAGCCTAGAATTGTAGAAAGATTATCTCTCTGTGAGGATGTCCAAGATTTGTCCATCTACCTCAAAAAATAAAGGAGATCAAAGGACCTTCAAACTTTTCTGTCACCCCTTCTACATTTAAGTATATGTATATATATATATATATATATATATATATATATATATATATATATATGGGTCTACTTCATTTGCCTTAACTTCCGATTGCCCGACACCCATTTGCCCGAGACCAAATGACTGAAATTTAATTTGACCGACACTTCATTTCACCGACAAGTATTATTGGCAAGAAAATGGGATATGCCCCCTTCCCCCAATGTAGTGTGACCCTGGAGTTAGACTATATAGTTAGGGGGGTGTGGGGGGTGAAGCCTCCACACTTACTTTTGTTTTACTAAGCAATATTAAAGCAAAACTAAACAATATAATATGAAATTAAGTGGGGGGCTTTGCCCTCCACCCCCCCATTGTGGAGGCCTGTGCCCCCCACACCCCCCTAACTATATATTCTAACTCCAGGGTTGCACTACAGTGGGGAAGGGGGCATATCCCATTTTCTTGCCAATGATACTTGTCAGTCAAATGAAGTGTCGGTCAAATGAACTGTCGGTCAAATGAAATTTCGGTCAAATGGAGTCGGGCAATTCCAAAGTGAACCCATACATATATATATATATATATATATATATATATATATACACACACACACACACACACACACACACACACACACATATATGTCAAGAATTTATCACAAAGGTTTAATACTTTAACATTACATTCATAAAAGCTTGACAAGTGAAGTCACCTGAGTAGGAATTGTAAAATGAGGTGTAGTCAATGAGCAACATTTTAGAAATAATTGCATCTATATTATTAATTTATTTAAACCAATATATGCAATGTAGGTTTCTTCCAAAAGGAGTGATATATAAGTGACAGTGGTCATTGAGAGGAAGAGTGAGCAAGGTGAGATTATGAATTTTGTTTAAATTATTTAAGTGAACTAGGTCAAAAGAAGCTTGATTCCTAGACAAGTGATTAGGCCTGCTGGATTCATATGAAAATGTCTGAGACCGTGGTCAGACAAACAGCCAACTATTTTATGTCTAATTACTGACCAGTTGCATTGACTCCTATAGTGATGAAATGCTTTGACAGAATCATTATGAGTCATATTCAGTCTGTTATACCTGAAACAATGGAGCCCCTGCACTTTACATACAGACCAAATAGGTTGCCAGAGAATACAGTCAGTACAACACTGCATATGGTTGTTACTCATTCAGAGAACAAGGACTGGTATGCTAAATTGATGTTTATTGATTATAATTTGGTCTTCAATATGGTCATACAAATGAAGCTCATTAATAAGCTGCCCATACTGGGTGTGCCACCAACTCTTTGCAATTGGGTCTTGGATTTTTTAACAGGCAGACCACAGTGAGTCAGGATGGGGAATAACATCTCTAAAATAATAATAATAATAATAATAATAATAATAAATACATGACTCCACAAGGCTGTGTGCTGAATCCAGTGATGTACACCCTCTTCACGTATGATTGTGTTGCTTCTCAACATGACAACAGTATTGTCAAATTTGCACATGATACAACAGTCATTGGTTTGATCTCTGGGGGATGATGCGTCAGCTTGCAGGAGGAAAGTGGAGAACCTCATGAAGTGGTGTCGGAAAAGTAATCTTTCCATTAACACCAGCAAAACAAAACAGATGATCATTAATACACAAAGGAATAGAGGGAAACCCTTACCATTATATATTGGTGAGTCTGAGGTGGAAAGAGTGGCTACATTCAAATTCCTCAGTATTAACATGTCTGAGGATTTTATCTGGACATATAATATCACAGGCCCACTAGGGAAAAGCCAGCAGTGACCTTATTTTCTGAGAAGGCTGAGGAAGTTTGGCATGCCCAACACTATCCTCAGTAACTTCTACAGATGTAAAGTTGAGAGCAATTTCTCCCACTCTGTTACAGTATGGTTCGGGAATAGTACAATATGGGATTGCAAGGCTCTGCAGAGAGTAACAAAAACTGTGCAAAATATCATTGGAGTAACACTCCCTGCACTGGAGGACATCTACAGCAAAAGAGTTTTTAGGAGGGCTTAAAACATTATCATGGACACTGCTAACCACAACACAAACTGTTTACGCTGCTACTGTCAGGGAGGCATTATAAGAGTATGGTGGCCAGAACAACCAGGCTAAAATACAGTTTTATACCTCAAGCTATTAGACTGTTAAAATAAAACTCACATACCACCTCTCCCTTCAAGTATTGTAGGTTGGTTCACATTTGAGGGAAACAAGCTTTTTCTGCACAATTGCACTGTTTTGCACAGTTATATGTATTTACTAACATTGGTATTTATATTATTGTCTTGTTGTTGTCTTAGATTATTTCATCGTGTTAATTGTTGTTTTTATATGTTGCTGGAGGATTTGCAGAATAAGAATGTCATTATACTTTGCGATGCTGTCTCTAGTACATATGACAATAAAGTTGAAATGAATTGAATTCAGCTTAATAATTGTAGATGATGCTGCCATCTCTGTGGTGCACATGAATAATGTTCTGACTGCATCACATATGACCAACACTTGGAAAGTGACCTGCAAAGGTGGCTGTTGAGGAAAATGAGTAATGAAACAAGGCTTCTTCAGATCTCTAGGTGGTGGGCAAAGTGTTGAGTGAGGTTATATGGGAGTAAAAATTCTAGACATAATACCCAGGGGGCACCAGGCATTAGTCAATTGGAACATGACCTTTTAGAGGGTTATGTTAGTCATGAACGTGGGTATCACAACATTTGAAAGGCCCACTGCATTGTCACCCCTTGGAAAATTATGTGCAAGGGCAGCAAAAAGATTAACGCAAAAATTCCTCGTATACAGATTGCTGGGATTTTTTTTCCCAATATTTTTATTTTAATTTTTTCAGAAAACAAACTTGTTAAGAATATGAATTAGATGTACAACAATCAGAAAACATATTTTCATAACACTAACTATGCAGAACAACTGCTGAATGCCTGCATATATTTTTAAGTCAACAAAATAAGTAACACAGTATTAACCACAGTAAAAAGGATCATAGGAACAATGGGTAATGGAGGTGAGGAAACTACTGCGATGGTTGTTGGGTATGGATAAGCAAATAAACAAACAAAAAAGAAATAAAGAAAAAAAATTGATGGAGAAGTTGTTCTGTGAATGATGAGCAGAGATGAGTAACAAAAAAGTTGGTCAAAGCTGAGAAAAGGGATGAGAGTGACAGATAATGGCAATTGCAATTTTGATACAGCTGTGAATCATTAGCTTTGAAACAAACTGATCTGAACATGTTTAATGGCAGCAGAGGCGTGGGCATGTATAGCACATAAAAAAATGGATTTAAACAGCAGGTGTTAGCTACTACCAATTCTGTCCTGAACAGTCCATGCATAAGCAGTTACTGCTGGACAAATGAAAAAGAAGATTTTGGCAGGTAGGTTCTATTCAGGTTTTGCAAAGTGCTGTAAGTCTGAGATTATACTGGATAATCTGTACATGGATATCATCCAATTTGTTAGCAATATCTACAGCATTTAGAATGCTGAACAGAATATCTGCTGATTAAATGATAGGGAAAAGAGAATGATACAGCTAGAGGAAGGGTCTAACTAGGTTTCATTGTCTTCAGGGGACATAGACAACAATAGGGAAGGTGACTTTTGGAAACAATTTGTTAGAACCAAAGAAATTAACTATCAGAGGATGAGAACAAGAAATGTATGCACTTGAAGAAAGCATTCAAAAGAAAAGAAAAGAAAGAAAAAAATGAAGACGTAACTGTGCTTTTTTGAGAGTCATGAAAGATGGGTGACTGGATGTAGGACAGAGCCACAAAAGAACAAAACCACTAAGCCTGATTAATGCTAAATGATAGCCAGAAAAGACGAACAAGAAAAGAAGCAAACAATGTGTTACTGATACAGTTTGGTTTGGAAACATGGTGTGTGAGAGAACTCTGAAGTATTAAGGAATGAAGCAGTTGTGTGTGCTGAAGGTAGAAAGGGAAAATTGTTGAGAAAGATTTAGATCATAAAGCAGAAAAGGTAATGGTAAAAAAGAGCATGAAGTAAATAGATCATTTTAACAAACGGGAGTGCACATAAACAATAATTTTACTTTAACAATATCACTCCAAAGAACATACCACGAGTACCCACCTCCTTCACTCTGCCAAGCCAGCCTTACCCAAAAACATTTTATGAAGCTGCCTTCCAAATTCCTGCCACTCCAGTTTTTTTACCTATGCCATAATTATTTCTTTTCTAAGAAAAACACTGGCATAGTTGATAGTATGTTCCTAAGTCCCTGAAGGCAGTGATAATAAAACCTTTTCTTAATGGGAATATTTCAGCCACAGTAAATTATTAAACTGTTACATTTTTACATCCTTTTTCTAATTTAATACTGTGTATGTTCCCAATGAAATCCATATAAAACACATAACTTACCCTCTTCATTAACTTCATTTTGCAACAAGAATCACCTCTCTCCTAGACATAATTTACTGTATAGCTGCTGATCTTAACCATGGCATTGTTGTTGGCATTTTACAACTTGGCTCATAAAACAAATCTCTTATTCCCAGTAACAAAATCATTTTTTGGAGGACTTCAGTGTGTATCTAGAAGGCAGTATTCTGTAAGAGAAACAAGAATTTCATCAGATAAATAAATTAATAAATGTGACAAAAAGAGTAGAAAAGGATGTGTGGAGAGCTACAATTCCAGATAAAAGGGACAATAGTTTCATTAGTGAAAGATATACAGAGGATAGATGGTTGGGCAAAGTTCTGTTGAGTGCGGGAGTAATGTGGGCATAATGGAATTTTGAGAACTTAGGATAGAGGGAAAATGTACAATGCACCTGTCATGACAACGTTTTATGAAGTATGGAAATAGAAAAATGAAGAGGGCTGTGTATGCGTTGAACTTAAATAGAAAATGTGTTTCAATAGAACATTCTTGAGTTAAAATGGTGCGAAGAAATAAAGGCAACTTTAGAAGTCAGACTATTGTAACAGGCAGAAAGAGAGACACCAGAACTGAAAGAACTAAATAGTCTGACAGACTGAAGGTAGTACTGAGGAAATTATAGCTGACAGAGGCTCAGAATATCAGTGATAACACTACAGGATAGGAAGAGAAGGTTAGGTTGGGTTGTCAACTGGAAAATGTGTACCAATGACAAAGAGAAGAGATGACTGAAATATGTGGGAGGGAGCAAAGTAATACAGACTTGTCCTGCTACTGGTAAACTTGCATGCACGCTACTGGTAAACTTCAGAAGAATACCATAGTAAAGAAAGGAGGACAGGAAAGGATGGGATTTCTGGCATACATGGAAATGTCAGTATATTAGTGGTCACTGTAGCAACTAAACAGTCCTGCTATGTTAAGGTTGCAAAAGTATGTGTCACTGATTTGCAAAAGGTAAAATCTCTGAATATTTTTGGGATGTTTTGATTAACGTGCCTTTTCAATCTTGTGTAGAAGGTGGAGATAGTGCTTTTACACTATTAAATGGAAGAAACGGTTCGTGTTTAAAAAAAAAAAAAGTATGTGTTCTTATTAAAGGTATTTATTTCCCAGCTCCCCTAACAAGGCCTGTGTCAGAGTGCTAGCAAGGAATCTTTGTTCCAATTTAGGAACAGCAATGCGGATTTCATCCTCTCCGTGATACAGTTGACCAAATGTTTACCTTTACACAGGTGATGCAGTGCTCATAGATATCTGTCATTATTTTCACCACAGTATTTTGGGATGTAGAGAAGGCTTAGGATATCATTCACCAAAGCAGCTTGTGGGACATGCTACAACATCTTCCACTATGGAGGATTAGAATGAGATTGCTCAAAAACTCATTTTTGCAATTATTAGACACCAGAACACATCCATACCACTGAACTCGCACAGACTGAAAGCAACCAATTTTTTTTAGAGAGGAAAGCCCGTTCTGCAGAATTATCCCCATGATTCATAGACTAAACAAGGCAGTGGCATCACTGCAATAGAGAAATGAGAACCTCATCAAAACAGTGCAAGATGGTATTGAGCAATCATTGTCTTTGCTCCAATAAAAGCAAGAAACTGTGAGACAAAAAAAACTCAGTATAACATTATTACATCCTACAGCCCTACTGCTGGTGTTCAGTTCCTGTATTTGAAGAATAAGTAACATATCTGGTTTTCCGGTCTTAAGTCAAATATGTTCTAGTCTGTATTAGCACTCTGTCAGTTGTGTACTACTTTAACAATAACCCGTGACTAGATGTGAGTATCACATGACTTACCCATCTCTGGTGTGGTTTGATCATGAGGACAAAGTCCAAGTGATTAAACAAAGCTCACTGTGGGTGAATGCTATGATTCCCATATCCAGAAGTGGGTTATTGCTAGTATACAATGGCATTACGTAAGAAAGAAATTGCTTAAATTTCTTAAACAAAGAGCGCTGTAGTGCTGTTTAACCATTTCCACTGTTTGCTGAAGTAGGATGCATGTATAAGGTATGTATGCCCCCCTCCCCCCTGTTTGCACAGTACATCAGTGCAGTGGAAGGAGGATGCTAGAGAAAGAATGTATTCCTGAAGCAGTTTGCCTCATTGTGTGTCTCTTTCATTTCCTCTCTCGCTCATATTTTTTTGTGTGAAAATATAATGTCTCACATTACAACAATCAGTTGTTTACAAGAATATTTAACATTTTACAAGGAACAGGGCAAATATATGAAAAAGAGAGATGTTCTGCTGAGGCCTGGACAGTTGAGAGGCAAGCTTAGCAGTACTATGGGTCGAACTACCAATAACCATACCTTTCTACTGTCCAGAGGTTTGCAGTGTGTCTCACATTTTGCTTGTAAAACGTGTTGATGGCTTTACTTAGGATATCCTAAGAGAAAGGCTGGGCTCTCAACAATACTTCACTTGTTTTAATTCTTTTTACTGGGATATGTTCATTTTACAATAGGCATGATTAATGGGCTGTCCGATCATCTGGGTCATTTATTGTACAATTACCCTTTATTCGTCCATGTATGGTTTTCAGGGACAGGATATCCTGATGCAGCTGAGTTCTAAGCAGTAGCCAGTTTGGAGATCTCAGTAAGGCATCCTTGCTGTTTGCTTATGTTGCTGCCCTTAGCCTCCAGTGGTGGTGTCTACAGCTTACAGTGTATTAATTTACTACTGACTACAAAGTGACTGCAAGGAAAATTAGCACCTCTATATTAGAAGTTACTGATCTTTTCGAAAAAAGAGTTTGGTAGATGGTACCTCAAGCAGGCAAATGTAAGAATCTTGAAATCTTCTTATTGAGTTTTTTTTTTTTCAAGTAACTTTTGCTAACTCTCTACAGTAGGCCAAGAAGCTCAGCAATCTGAAACAATCTGAGAGAAGAGACATTACTGAGCAGAGGTAGTATGAGCACTGGTTCAGGATGTCTCCTCAGCACGTCTCACATGGCCTCTTCTAGACACTGCCTACAAGGAGGACCACTTCTCTGCAAACTCAGGATATGGTGGAAGAATTATGTCTCTCTGCTTTACTGGAATGACTGGAGATGCAACAGGATGAACTGGAGGCTGCTGATTGTGGTAGGGAAGTGTGGTATGTCCTCATCAGCTTACCACAACTGCCGTCTCTGGGACCCATACAATAGCAAGTAGTTAAGACAGTGGATAGCTGGATGGGTGCAAAGCTATGGGCCCATTTTAATGACTAAGCATATAAACACTGGTTGCAGACATGACATTAGAAAAGTCTGATGTTTAACATCAAGTTGGAGCTGAAATGTCATATCAATAAAATTATGTTAATAAGTATAGGACAGGAAGAAAATAAGGTTGTCTGGTGAGGACATTTGGGCTTGGAAGTCAGTTTTACTCTGAATAAGTCAATGAAAAAAAATGCATTACAGTGTGGAAGAAGTTGCAAAGACATTGGAAAGATAAATAGAAAATAGTTTGGGAATGTGAGCTTTGCAACATTACTGTTTACACAGAATACTGTCTGCCCTCTTAGCTTTAAGTGATTCTTATTTCAAGTGCACATTGGACTGATTCAGTGTTGAGTGTGAACCAGACGGGATGAAGATTAGAACGTATGTTACAGGTTCTTTCCTGAAAAAAAGATAGACTGATCTCTGGAGGAGAAGCGAATGTTCATAGATAAGAGCTAGGCTAGTCACCCTTGTGGGCCATGTTAAACTTACTCAGTTTCCCCTTCAAAGGTATGAATCAAACCCTAGGCATTGTGTCTGTGAGGTAAATTGTGGGAGTGTATGTCATGCAGCTGAAAAAGTCTTAAGTAACCAGGTTGTACACACTGTACACTTCATGTAACAAACTATCTCTGAATGGCTTCTTCAGAAATTAGGGAAAAATTAAAGAGACCCATTGAGAAAAGGTACTGAAGCTGTACTGAGTTTTTCTGAGCACTCTTTGAATGATTATACCTGCCTGAAGGAAATGAATATACAATAAAATGTCACACCTTTGGGACACAATCTGTATGTGTATATATATATATATATATATATATATATATATATATATACCATTAAGAATCATTTGCCAAAAGAAAAACTAAAATCAGTATGACAGCTCCATGAGCCTGTTCTGAGAAATACGATATATATACATATATATGGATTCACTTCATAATCTCGAAATACTGAAATATCGAATTTCAGTATCTCGAGACCATGAAGTCGAAAATCCATATAACTGAAACCAGACAACCACGAAACCCAAAACCATGAAAACACACAGCACACACTACACAGCAAACACAAACACACATACCTCCCGACACTTTCAAAAAAGCAATACAACACACACACACACACACACACACACACACACACACACACACACACACACACACACACACACACAACTAAACAAATACACACACCTACCCTTACTATATGCAGGGGGGCAAGCCCCCCCTGCCCCCCCCACTCCCTACTTAAATATACAAACTCCAAGGTCGCACCATATACACACACATGAAACACCACCACACAAGCAACATTCCCCTTGCACAAGCACATCACTGTAACAAAACACACTAAACACACCACAGTCTCTGCCCAAAACCCTTAAACAAAAACACTTACCTGAACCCATAAACACAGTGCAACTCCAGAACTGCTAATTCAATATCTCTGATATGCGAGTGTTTGAATGTTGTGCTTCTGGTCTTTCGCGGTTTTCAACCTTCCACTTTATGGGCTCAAGATTCTGAAATTTGATATTTCAGGATTTCGAGCTTATAAAGGGAATCTATACATATATATATATATATATATATATATATATATATATATATATAGATAGATAGATAGATAGATATATATATATGTATATAAACATCCATTACTACCTCTTCTTGTGTGCTACACCTCCTTCCAGGACATAATTTTTGGAAAACATATGCAAATCAGATGTCTAATGTTTGTTTCACCATTTGTACCAGCTTTTCTTTTCAGATTAGTGACTTTAGTATCTTGAATAAAGGATTGCAGAACAGTGATCATTATTTTTTATGCCTCTGACAAACCAAAGCTCACTGATGTTTTTGAAAAATCTTGGTATATCTAAGGCACAGAAATACAGTAGTTATTTTAACTTGGTAGCATCTCTTAAAAAGCTTCAAAATAAACCATATGCACTTCATATGAATGAAAAAGGTGGATAAGAAACTGTGTCAAGTTATTCCCCTTGAAGCTGTCAGATTGCGTGTGTAAAACACAAAAATGCACAAATTCACTAAGTCATTGGAACAGTAAAGGCATTTGTACACTTACTCATGCAACACTAAGTCAAGAAAGGGGGGAAATAGAGGGGTAGAGTACACAAGCCTCTCTAACCTCCCCACAAAGCCAACTAAGTAAGGAAAGGTAGGAAGGGCATGTTCTCAACCTACACCGCAAGAGACCAAACCTCTTCCTGCCTATCCTTACATAATACTTACTCCACCTCCCCTACTTGCTCTGCTTAACCCGCTGCATCACCTCCATCCAAACCTGCTCCAAATAAATGAATCCCACTCTGCCTACTACAGTTCCCTGCAAGAAAGAGTCCTGCACAAATCTGTCTGCTTGCAGCGCAAACTTTATTTGTACAGTTACTCATTCAGCTCTTCAATTACCACAGCCAGGGACCCACTGCAACTTGATTTACTCAAATCAACCAATGAATATAGAATGCAGCCACATAACAGTAATGAATGATAACAATCCCATTTGACACAAATAATACTGACATTAGATAAGACACATAAATGTGAGGCAGCGTTGGACTGCTAACCCACTTTGAAAATAGCAGCAGTATGGAATAACCTCGCATTGCAACAATCAAACCAAATGAGCAGAGTGCCACTGTCCACTTCAATTACTTCATAAACTAAGCCAAGAAAGCGGGAAATAGAGGGGTATTCTATGCAAACCCCTCTAACACTCACCAGCCTGACTATGCAAGCTGTTTCCCCCTTTCTTCTTGATCCTGACCCCCAAACCCACTTAAGATGCTATCCTTAATAACCATTGACATATTCAGATTGAATAAATCAGGATCAACTTTGCTCAAATGAACTCCATCAGATGAAAAGCTCAAATGATTCCTAGCCACAAATTCCCAATGAGCCAAGGCCTTAGAATTCAATGCCTGAGCAGCCCTCAATACACTGTGATTAACAAAACACCTGGCTGATTCAACATTTTTATAACAAAGTGCCTGTCTCCTCATCAGCCTAGGAATAATGTCTGAGTAGGCAAGTTCCAACTTGGGAAAACTTGGCTTTAAAGAAACTAGATTATGAACAAACTTGAGAAAACTTGGCTTTAAAGAAACTAGATTCTGAACAATCTGTGCCAATAACTGCCTTTTCAGAATTAGCCCCAGGTCATTCCCTCCCTTAACCAATGCATCACTTTCACCCCAGACTGAACCAAATAAATTAATCCAAGCCTGCCTACTACAACCCCCAGCAAGCAGAAGTCCTGTGCAAATTTGTCTGCTGGTAGAGTAAACTTCATCTGTGGCCTTATGGCCAAGTCAGGCTAGAAAGAATAGTTCAACAAATGCATTATATCACAATACTCATTTGATTATTCCATGTCCAAAGCATGCTCCTCTAGTAACCTGAGTAGTTTGCCAAACTGGCACACCTTCAGCTCAAAGGTGAGAGTAAAAAAAAAAACATTCTCCTCTTCTCTGCTCCTGCCACTGTAACAAGTTCTTTGGTAAAACTGGAACAAACAGTTTGCTACAGTTACTACCACAAACTCACCTCACATTAAGTACTTCAGCCAAGCCATAAATGTAGCATTGGCATTCATACGGCAATGCCATCTCAGCACTCCTGTATCATCAGCACATGCCGATCATGCCCGCTGACAGACCCACCCTAGTTAAACCCGCCATGTGCCACTGAAGTTGATGTTTCCATGTGATTAGTTTTATTCTCAATTTTAGAAAGCTGTAGAAGCTGATGCCCCCTTCCTATAGTGCATGAAAAAAAAGATTTGGAGTTCCTGAGCCACAGCTGTCGTACCTTCCAAACCAATCAAACCCAATTCATACATTCATGAATTCATACATTGTTACTAGGCTAATGATCCAGAGGGGGGCTTTCTAAGCCTAGCCCAGTTTTTCTGAAACAATAACAACGTCCTGTATCCAAACAGGGCATTGACAGCCAGGCATTTATAAGCTACCTATCTCCAAAAGGGAAATGGGTGCCAGGCTCTGTGTAAATCTCCTAGTCCCGATCCACTGGTCTACATTGTGCTTAAATTGGGTAATAAATAAATTCAGCTTTACTTGGATGGGAAGCCTGTTCTATAGGATGGTCAGTCGCTGGGACACATATCTGTCTCTCCAGCATGTTCTGTTTAAGTCACAGACAAAACTCAGGTACTTAGAATTTGTATTTCTGGTACTTTCTGACTTATGAATACGCAGGAGATTCATAAGTGTGGGGTTTGTGGATGCCTTTAAGCCAAGCATAGATCACCCCTCAGCAATCTATTGTAGACTGAGTAGAGGGAAAGGACTTTAAGGTCCTCTGCATAAGGCAGGCTTGCTACTCCTTGTATTCTTGTTTTAAAGAACCTCTGAGGTCATTCTAGTTGCTGCATATGCCTGGCAGGTGCATACCAAAGGAAGCATTGTACTCCATGATTGGTCTGACAAGGGCAGAACACAATGGGATAATGAACTCTCTTGATCTAAATGCCATGCCCTTACTTACAAGTTTTGCAACGTAAAAGGATTTCCTCACCACTGTGGCCACAAGGTGGTCGAAGGTAAGGTTACTGTCTGTGTACCCAGATCCCTGACCACTTGGTTGGTTCTTAGAGGCATGGGATGGATGACTTCCCAAAGGGGACAAGTATGCATTTCTTAGTATTACGTTTAAGAACATGGCTTTGGCACCATTTGTTAGTCAAAGACAGGCCTTTTTGAAGAATACTAGTGTCTGCAGGGGAGATTATGATAACCTCCAACTTGATATCACCTGCAAACTTAGTCAGCCATAAACCTTCAGCATTTGTTTCCACTTCAGTGAAATACATGCCAAAAAGGAGCAGGACCAGTACCGAGCCCTTGGAGACTCTGCTAGTGACTGGCCTATTGGTGGAAGTATCCTCACCTATTTTGACCTCATGTGTCCTATCAGTGAGACAGGTGGCTATTGAGTGGGTGATAAAAGGATTTTTACCTAAATTAGTGAGCTTGTCTAAAATTTCTGAGTGGGGTATTTTATCAAAAGTCCTGGCCAAGTTGAGGGTAAGCTGTGTGCGCAATCTTTCCATTGCTTTGGTGACTCTCTCACAGAAGTTCACTAGACTTAATAGGCATTACCTTCCTTTAACAAAGATGAACTGTGATGGGTCAGCATTTGCAGATTATCTATGTCCTTGTTTATCATGTTCATGAAGATTCTTTCCATGGCCTTACATATAAGGCTGATCAGACTTATAGGCCTGTAGTTACCCAGATTGGTGGTTGGATATCCTTTGTGAAGGTGAATGACTGTAGCCAGCTTTCATTCTTTGGGCACAAAATGTGACTATAGACTCCAGTTGAAAAGTGATTCAAGTGGAACAGAGAGATCATGTTTCATGCCCTTTAGTAAGCATTCTTGGATGCTATCCAGGCCCATTGATTCACGGTACTTGACATTGCAAAGTGCACTGAAGACCTGTCAAGTTGTAATAGTTAGAGGGATTGTGGTATGCAATATTTCCTTTGAACTATCATGGGGTGGGAGGGAGGGGGGATTTGAGCTGAACCTCTCAGCCAAAAGCTTGGTAATGGCCTCCATTTCTGTGTAGGTGATGCCATTTACAACAAGTTCTGTGCTTTGTTGCTTATTTCCCTTGAAGTTATGGGTATAGCTGTAGAAAGCTTTGTGGCTGTCCTTTTGCGTGAGAAGCTATTTTTTCTTCAAATTTAGCCTCTGGAATACTCATTAACCCTCGTAGCTGCCTGTTTAGATTGTCAGTTTTTTTTAATAAGTTAGGCTTTGTTCCCCTTATGTCTGGCTAAGATTTTTTTTTGTTTTGTTGTATACCCAATTTATATTGTGATTCTAACTGGGTATCTTGTCTTCTGAAGTTGTGTTATTCTTAATATGAGTGGACGCAGCTTGCACTATATGAATATCAATATGGCTACACATGGATTTTATAAATAGTTCAGTGTATGCTATGATGTGTACAGGGTTTGAGGATGCTTGGAATTTACCCAAGGTGTCTCTTAGAGAGAAGTTAGCTTTGGAATAGTTCCTAAATATACTAGAGTCCTGGGTCCTCGGTTTCAATTTTTAACTCGAGCAACATTGCCTTATGGTCGGATCTGATGAGCAAGGCCATCACACTGTTATGAACATCATTCCCCCATGTTTGTGGACAAGGATGTTTGTACCCCTAGTAGGAGAATGGACCAATTGTTCCAGGATGTTGGCATTAACAAAGTTTAGGAATCACTGGGCTTGTACAATAGAAGGGGTGTAGTATTCCTAATCTATAGATGGGTAGTTGAGATTCCCCATGAAGCTCATATTGGTTTAAATGGTGTGGGACTCTAGTATATTGAGATAGGTAGCATGGGTTTCTTGGGAGATGAAAAGGGACCTATAAGTTGCAAGCATATGGTACAAGACCCTCTTTATGTTGAGTTGAATATGTATGAGTTCCCGTGGGTCATACACTTTAACTAGTCTAGATGTGAGGGTGTTTTTAATATAGACTGAGACCCCACCACTTTTAGTTCCCTTCTGTGCAGTAGTTGGTCTAAAAGTGTGAAAGACATTATTACCTTGCACTGCTGGAGTACTCCCTGTGACTTTAAACCATGTCTCCGTTACTACACTCTCCAGTGAGAGGAAGGCTTGCAGGGAGTTTCTTGTTAAGACTTCTAGCATTGAGTAGTACCACCTTCAGATATTTCTTTATAGGTTCAGATAAGCTGGGGAGGTTTATCAGTTTGGCATTGCCCAACAAAGGCACTATGAGGGTGGAAAAAAGTCTTTGCCAATATCCGAAAGCCTAACGGGGATAAATGCATGCCATTTCTGGCAAACCAGCATGGTCTGTCCACCATGTCCTCCAAGGCTGTCAAATATTGTACCCCTTTGGACTAACACCAGAAACTAAGCCAATTGTTAAAAACAATCACGTCTGTTGGTAACATGGCATCATCCTTGGAGATGGCAGCATGCTGTTCAGTGCCAGGCTCATACCTGCCTGAGATACATAGTCAGTGAGCTTGATCATGTCTCATGTGATATAGTCAAGGAAGGTAAGTCTCAGGTCATTAACACCCACATCAACTATGACAGAGTCATACTGGTACCTGTGGTTAAATGACCTAAGTGCCTGTGTGACCTGATGGATCCTAGCCCCAGAAAGACAGCTAACCATGACTCTTCTTACTTTGACTGGTGAGGGGACATCAGTGTGCCTCATTATAGAATCACCAATGACCAGGACATTTGGTTGTGTGCTGGTTTGCTTTGAGGGTTCAGCAGTAGAGGCACTGGATACAGTGTTGCTGTGTGTAGCTGCGGTTGGTGTTTTAACGGATTGTTAACTTGATGGCTGAGGACTCTTTTTTTGATTGTGCTGTGAAGGAGAGGAGGTCTTAGTGTTTTAGAAAGGTTACTTTAATTGCCTCAGCATAAGTAGTTTTATGTGTAGGGTCTTTACCCTGTGCAGTAGGCATGGTGCAAGTGTCACTGACACTCTATAGATTTGTTTTGGTTTTATGACAGAGTTTTGCCCCCTGCATTAAAGAGTATTTACACCACTATCATACTTTGTCTGTATTATTAAGAATAAGTGGGTTGTCAATGTATAGGAGTCAACTGCTACAATACCTCAGAATACCATCTCATCCAGAGTGGCCACAGAGAGAGTCAGGAAATGCATACATATAGCTACTGAACTACTACAAAAAAATGAGGGAAAGGTAAACAGTGAGCAGGTCAATAACACAAGGAACTTGATGAGCAATGCTCAGCTATGCACAAATTAGACAGTAAGGGTACTTTAAGGGAAACTTACACTGTGAGAAATAAGTGTCTACACAGATTACAAGCAGGAGATAGGCTGTAAGACATTGGCATCTACAGAGATCACTGATCAGGAGTTCTAACTAAAAACTGTAAAACAGGTCAACAAATTCAGATATTCGGCACAAAAACACTCAATTAATGCTGCTGTGGCAAAACAATGCAAAAAAGTGCTGAAACAATGGCTAGGATATGGTAATGTAAATCTTAGCTTGCTGGTATGTTATGAGCCAAGCATTGTGCAACTGTGACCTTTAAATACCAGATGAGATTTGATAAAAAATACCACCCTGTGACCAATTAAAATCACCATACTCTTCTTTCTTTTACACAACCCAGGCCAGACAGTGACTCAGGTCCCCTCAACTGTCACTAAAGTGGAACCAAGGCAGTTCTAACTAAAGACTGTTAGAAAGGTCAAAAAAGTGCAGAAGCACTCAATTTGTGCAGGTGTGACAAAGACAATGTGAAAGCAGGTGACAAAACAGTGGATATGGTAATATAAAGCTTAGCTTTTAGAGTTCAGCAGAAACAAGCATAATTCTTCTTCACATGTAGTGTGATTTTCAAACGCCTCGGTGCTTGTAGGTTATGAGCCAAGCTTTGTGCAACTGTGATGCTTAAACAGCAGTGGAGAACTGATAAAAAAACACACACAATTAAGGCCCTGTGGCCAATCAAAAACAGCACACTCCTCACTCCTTTACACAATCCCTGGACAAAAGAATTACAAAGGTCCCCTCTACTCTCACTAAAGTGGAACCAAGGCAGTTCTAACTAAAGACTGTAAAAATGTCAAAAAGTGCAGATATTCAACACAGAAACACTCAATTAATTCAGCAAAAACAAGTGTTGAAACAGTGGACATGGCAGTGTAAGTCTTATCTTTTGTAGAGTTTAGCAGAAACCAGCAACACTCTTCCCCTCAAGTAGCATGTTTATCAAATTTTGCCAAATGCCTCAGGTACAGAGATGCAAATTTTAAACAATCTGGCTCTCTAGCCAATCAAGTAAAGGCACTATAAGACTTACAGCAGCAATTTCCAGCTCAGAAGGGCATAGGCTGTCCTCTCCTGCCATGAGAGTGTAGACTATAGACCTTCCTAATGTAAAATAATTTGTTTTGAGCCCAAGTGCTTAAAGCAGGACAAAGACGCTTAGAGTAACAGGCACAATAACCCTTCATCAGCAATTTCCAGCTCAGAATGGTGGTGGTCACCCTTTCCTCCCACAGCAGTGTAGACCACAAACTTCTTAATGTAAAATAACTGGTCTGCAGCTCAAGTGCTTAAACCAGAACAAAAATTATTTTAGAATAACAGACACAATAAGCCTTCAACCAGCAATTCTCAATTCAGAAGGGTGTAAGCTAACTTTTCTGCCACAAGAGCGTAGATCATAAACCTTCCTGATGTAAGATAACTAGTATGGAGCCCAAGTGCTTATGTCAGAACTGAGAGGCTTAGAATAACAGTTACAAACTAATCAGGCTACTAACAAGAAACAATAAATGCAGCAGATTAAATGCAACTGAAGACTTTAACAACATGCAGTGAAAAGATAAATTAAGTAGGAATAAGTACAAATACAGTAAACACAAGCTGAAAAACATGCAATTTTTAGCAAGTGGGAAGGTAGGAAACATAAGATAATTCAAGTATAAGAGACTGGGAGGGGTCCCAGTTGATCTTTCTGTGCTCAGTAGAACGAACTGATGTCATGAAAGATGAGTGTCCAAAGTCAGATTTATAGCAGGGACAGGCAACTCAAAAGCCACCAAGTTTAAATGCACAACAGGAGTAGGACAGGTGGGTGGGAAAAATCAAATGTGGACAGAAATCAGTAATACTTATTCAAAAAACAGGAAGTCACACAGAACTACAGCTATAGATGCCAATAAATACTTGTAGTTAAGTGAGGAATGCTACTTCTCAAGTCCTTCCATTGCATTCTGGTTCAAGCCATTATTAGCTCTGGGCATAAACATTGTACACCATGGAGTAGGGTTGGCATGAAGTCAGTACCTAACAAAGCCCAACACAGTTCACAGAAACTTTTGTGCAATAAGGAAAGAACCTTACACATTGTAAATAATCTTATCCCACTCTGTAGCCACAATACTCCATGCATGGCATACACAATTTATTGACCCCCCCCCCAGGATTGTATGTTATTTACAAACACTACTCCAACTGCATATGACCTGATCCCAATGGGGTAACTTTTTGGATTTGAACTGCATACACAGACTGTACTGCTGAAAAAAAAAGCACACACGCAATATGGTTCCCCATGCTGCAGCCAATACTACTACAAAATTATATTTTCCTACCCTCAAAGACAGGTGTTGTTCAGCTCCCACCAATGTGAGCTTCGTGTACTGTACTCACTTATGTCCTGTTCATAAAAAAGACATTCCTTTTAATGCCGCATGCTGTCTACTGTGATACTGACACCAGCATCTATGCAAACAGTGTACTATCCTTATGAATTTGGGCAATCCTTTTTTTACTTTCCCAGCTTGACTCTGTATTAGAAGTTTGACATCTTTAATAATCAATGGCTTTATGTACATCTCAGTGCTTTTTGGTATACATTGTACTTTGGAAACATTTTGATAATAGGGTTTGCACTGACTTTACAAATGGACATGCTTGTGTATTAGTGACATCTTGCAGTGCAATCTCAAACTGACTTGCATTTATTATGGTGAACATCTGTGGAGCTCATTATACATTTCACATGGCTGTGTAGTTCATTTTCTTCAGTTTATTATTTTTGCAGTAGTAACACAGAATTTTCCTTTCCACAGGAATGACTAAGCAATATGGTTGTAATGAAACCTGATTTAAAATTGCAGTCAGAGGACATCATATTTAATAGTTATAGTCTCCTAACGGAAAACAGCAGCATCTGAATACAGATAAACTTATTAGTTTGTCAAAAGACTTAATCTTTCTGACCTGTTATCCAAGACGTGAATGGGAAACCAACTGAACCATCCACTCATTTGTAATTTCAAAACACAGAACTTAATATAGCATAAATCATTTAAAAATGGCAGGCTCGTGATCATCTGGTAAGGCTGAATCTTGTTCATTTTTTTCGGATTTTAATAGTATATGAAGTGCAGGCCTTGACTGTCTGAAGAAGGAATTTCTCATTATGAATCTCCTTGAACTTGACTTGTTCAGTGAGACCCTCCTGCAGTAAATCTCTGAAGCAACAGCAGGTGCTCCCATTAGCACATCACTGTCCTCTTCGCCAATATTTGCCTGTCCTATTTCCTTTCTGACAATCAAGGTACTGAATCAAGTAGTAGCATGAACTGATATTAAAAACACTGCATTTCCATTAATTTTAAAAGACCTTTTAATCTACATGTAAATTTGGATTGGATGAAAATGCATAATTTTGTCAGAGAATGGAGTGAGAGAGGTCACTGCAACAAGGTGAGAGTTAAACTTCCTTAAAACTGCTCAAAGGAAATGTCATATAGGTAAAGCTAAATGAATAACAATATATAATGTGCATTTTTAATTCAAAATAAGATGTGATAATATTAAGGCACAGCTGTGGTATAAATTAATCTTCTGCGCTAAAAACCTTGAAGGCAGCCCTGTCATGAAATCCCCCTCTCTGCTAATCAACAGATGGCTTTATAGCTGATAGCAGTATAGCAATTTTGAGGCAGATATAGTTGTACATCCACACGGCCAGCAAGCCTTAACATTCTTGTAGTATGTTGCCTGTTCAATTTCTGTATGTACATTGTATGTTGTTTATACAGGTTCTTTTATATAAATATGTAAAAGAAAGTTTTGGTTAAATGCTTGCTTCAATTAAAAAAAAAACAAGTATGCAAGCAATTTGGAATCATAGTTTCATTTATAACTCAGAAATCTCTTTTGAAACCATGTTTTTTTTTAAATAACTGCACAATTGCAAATAATTTTATTCTGGACTGGCAGTACAGAATTCCTTCCTGAATTATGCCTGTGCAGGACAATTATGCATTCTTCAGTTTTAAATAACACCTGCAGAGAAACAATACTAACAATCTACTACTTGACAAGTTAAATAATGTACACTACCATTTCTTTCTTGTGGAAGGAAGCCCAATGGTATGTTAGAGATGCAGGGGTCCCCTTCATCTGGCGCATGCAGAAGTAGGAACAAAGCTAATTAAGAAATTAAGAAAGAAAGTGCATGCACCTGGTGACAAGGACAGCTACATATAAGGATGGAGACAGCAGACAAGAGATGGAAGGACAAAACCAGTTAGCTATGAGTAAGCAAAATGCCTGTTGGTGGTGTCCTAAGGCGTTGGGAGAGGCATACTGTAGAGGGATGTCATACTATGGTAGAACAAGGACTGAGGGTAAATGATGGGTTTGGAAGTCTGCAAGACTGCTTTTTACCGAACATTTTACTTCTCCTCTTACCTACAAAGTACTAATGACCTTCAATACTTAATAGTTCCACCTTTTGTTATTCACTGGGCATTAGGTGAATAAACATTTGTAAACATCATAGGTAGGCCTCAGCAAACTATAGCTTATACAGTAATATGTTTTCAAGGCATTGCTTTCTGGCTTTCCTTTTTCTCTATTACATAATCTCAGGAACCTATAGGAGAGTCAGACTAGTTACCCAGGCACTGTTAGAAAGTTACTCAAAATTTATTTTACTATGACTCCTTACAGAGACCTGAGAAGGTAACAGTATTTCACAGCTTAATGAATTGTTGTATCTTTTTTATTTAAAAAATGTTTAAGTGTTAAAAAAGAAGCAAAGAACAGACAAGAAAAAGAACAGGCAACTAGGGAGAAGTAAGACATACTGCCTCCCATAATAAGGATAAGATATCTATATCTATCTATCTATATATATATATATATATATATATATATATATATATATATACACACACACACATATGTATATATATATATATAGAGAGAGAGACAGATATACTATATATATATATATATATATATATATATATATATATATATATATAGCTATACATAGACACACACACACACACACACACACACGCACATTACAAACTATGCATTTCTAATTTGTGAGGTTTACTATAATAAAAGATACAAACAACATGAGGTCTTTAATAAGGAAGAGCAATGTGGACTTCTAAGTCTTGAAATGTAAAAACAAAATGAAAATTCCATCAAAGCTAGAACTTCCAATAAGTGACCTCCCAAACCTCTTGCATCAGAGGCACATGGGATATATGCAAATGATCCCTATGAACATTAGGTTTTTCAGCTAATTGGCAAATCTGAATGCACATGACTTGTTTCATCATTTTAATGGACAATTGCAGGCCAATAAAGCCAAATCCACTAGCTGTGGATATACATATTTTGGCCTTGTTATGACCTCATCAGCACAGTGCAAGCAGTGTTTGACTAAGCATTGGAAACACAGGGCTGTTATACCCCGCTGATGTCCATCATCATTAGGGTCATTGCAAAAATATCCCAAACAACAAACTAAAACAATGAGTGAGAAAGTCACTGAAAATCCAATCGGTAAAAACAAAATGAAAATTCCAGCAAAGCTAGAACTTACAAAAAGTGACCTCCCAAACCTCTTGTATCAGAGGTACATGGGATATATGCAAATGATCCCTATGAACACCAGGTGTTTCAGCTAATTGGCAATTCTGAATGCCCATTAGAAACACAGGGCTATTATACCCAGCTGATGTCCATTATCATTAGGGTCATTGCAAAAACTGTGTTTCTAATGCTTAGTCAAACACTTTGCTTGTGCTGTGCCAATGAGATCATAACAAGGCCGACATATGTATATCCACAGCTAGACCCTCTTCAAGTGAAATCTGGACGCGTGGATGGGAAATTGCAAATTCACCCCTGGGATCTCTTCTGTGTCCCTGCTAGACAGAGGCACAGTAAACTAATCTTAAAAGGGTACCTTCTGTGACCTACTTTACAGAGGCACAGTAGGCTAATCTAATAGGGAGGCAGAAGCCAAATACACTCTAGGCTATCTGCCATAGGGCAGATAGCCTAGTATCTACCTATGAACCTATGAACCATGATCGAAGTTTTGAAACTTCGAACATGACAATATTGAACTTCTCTGTTTGAAGTTTCAAAACTTTGGACACGGGAAAAAAAAATAAAAGATGCAACAGTAAACTAACTGTTGTAAGCAGGGGGCAAGCCCCCCTACACCCACCATGTGAGGGGCTGTGCCCCCCACTCTTTAAATATACCAACTCCGAGATCGCACTACACTACAGTAAAGAGAAATATTCCCTTTCTGCATTACAGTGCGGTCTTGTTGTTGGTATATTTAAAGAGCTGGGGGTGTGGGGGGCACAGCCCCCATGTGGGTGGTGCAGGGGGGCTTGCCCCCTGCTTGCAACAGTTAGTTTACTGTTGCATCTTTTATTTATTTATTTTTTCTATGTTCGAACTTCAGCAAGTTTGACTATATGGTTTCGACCATATAGGGTTTGAACTTGTTGAAGTTCGATAATGTAATAGGAACCCATTTAACTTGGTTTTGTATGACAAGCACTGCTCTGATTTTACACCTTAAACATATTCAGTCATTTGTAGGTACACTTATTAATAATCCAGCTGACTGAATCCCTCACAGGATCAGGCTCTCAATGGTCACATTTAATAATATGACAAAATCATTTAAGTCCAAAAACAAATAAGAATTCACATGTTAGCATGTGACAAAGTCTCAATGAAAAGTGTGTACAAAACAAAAACAGCACCATAAACTACAAAGGTTGTATGATGGCTCTCATATTTCCTACTAACCATTGAAACTTAAAATGAAAATGTAATATTTTAGGATACAATACATTGCAATTTTATTATTCTTACCATCTGTTACTTCAAGTTGTGCCTTTGCTAAAATGCTCCCAGCAACTGTCAGTGCTTGGCAGGTATAATACCCTGCATCTGATCTCTGAACATTAGTGATGGTGAGGTCTCCACCTGGGGATACAGAATACCTGGAGTTTGGTTGAAGCGGCTGATTTGGAAACAGCAAGTTCTGTTGGATGAATACACAAAATCAATATTACTAATGCTTTCTGATTGTGTGTTTACAATTCTGTCAGTAGAGCAACAATATTAATAATATTGCATAGTAAAATTAGTAAGACATCATTTATCATGCATCTTTAAGTTAAACCAAATCATATTAGCATGACCTAAAACTGGAAGGTAAACAAGATAAATATACATGTATTAATCCTACCCCTTGTCCAGGACATTTTAAATATACAGACAATGTACAGACTGAAAGTAATCTGCCATTACCCAAATGATAGTACAATGAGTGGTACTAATTAAAAATAATTAAAACACAAATGTAATTTTAGCTATGGGAGCGGAACCTGAAGTTTTAGTCTACCACAGCCGATACATATAATGAGCTGTAAGTGTCAAATCAAGAAAATGTTCAGAATTATTAAAAGTATACCAAAACAGTATACACCATCTAAAAACAGTATTGTCCTAGTGTATACCACCTTAAGGTTCACATGTGGTATTTGGTTGAAGTACTAAGGAGCATATGCTTTAAACACTGGACAACAAATGTGTTATCTTCTGATTTACGCATTCACCTTAGCAAAAAGGAGCAAAACATGAATTTAGAGTATTGTCCCTTTCTTAATGACAAATAAATGCTAATAACCACACATCTGCACTGTATCACAAGGACGCTATCATCTAGAATTTAATGCAGAGCAAGGCAGTACTTCTGTACTCCCTAATATTATGAATCCCAGTCCTGAATGATGTAATCACTCTACATGGTTTGTAATTAACAATCTCAACAAGGTGTAATCAGTAGGTAATAATATTCAATTACTAGCCACAGTCATACTTTTGCCTTAAAACATTTATTACCCTTCACGTAACATTGCCAGACAAGGATAAAGCAGGGCATTAACACTTTTCAATTACTGAAAATGACTTTAGTCCTGCAAATTATGTCCTTGTTTAATTAGAAGCTGTTCTATTTTTCATTTTATCACATATTGATGGACATACACTTTCTATTCCATAAAACGGACACCAAGAGTGTTCTTTTCATTAATGCTACAAAATTACTGAAAGCATTCGCAAATCAAGATTTTGGAATAGCCATCTATCATTAAGTGTTTATTGAACTACACATTTTAAGAGTTTAAATATTTCCCTCATATGCTTGCTACTTTTGAAATTAAACAACAAATGAGTACAGACTGATTCAACATTTCATCTGCCTTACAGACACTATTTAACTTTGAAAATCAGAAAGCATTTTCAATGACCCTGAATTAAGCAATTATAACATTTTAAAATGGTAGGATTGGTACAGTGAAGCTTATGTTGTACACTTGTCAAATGTTTTCTTTTTGTTTCAGTTCATGTATGAAACAAACTGAAATATATGAGTCTCCTATTTTGTTCATCACTTAGTGATATTCCGAAGTTTCAGTGGTAATTTGTAATGGCTGTAAAAGTATTCTCAAGGTGTTGGGCATAATTTATGCAAAGGTGAACAACAAGCATTTAAGGAGCTTCAAGAAAACACTGACATCACCATTCTACCAGCAGATAAGCATGGGGTGGTGGTGGTCATGGATTCCAGTTTTTTACTGGGCTGAGGGAAATAGACAACTTGCTAACCCACAGCATTACATGAACATGCCAAATGACCCCACCCCTAATTTCAAACAAAAGATAGATTCTTTTTTAGAGAAAGCGGTGGAGAATGGTATTGTTAGTGAATCAGTCAGACAACACCTTATGGTAAAGGATCCTGGCAAACAATATTTATATATTTTGCCCAAAATTCATAAAGACTTGAATCAGCCTCCTGATAGACCAATTGTTTCGGGAATTGGATCACTCATGGAACCCTTATCAGTGTTTCTGACTGAGTATTTACAACTTTTGCTGCCATATGTTAGGGCCAGAATTAAGGATACAACAGAATTTCTGCAGAGAGTGTCTTAATCACAATTAGAGCCCAACTGGTTGATGTGTACTTTGGATGTAAAGTCCCTCTATACCAGTATTCCGCATTGGGTGGGTTTACAAGCCTTGGAATAATGGTTATATAGGGTAGACCTTTACTCTCCAGGATTCAATACGATGCTTATATGTTTGGCTGAACATGTCCTGACTAAGAATGTCTTCTATTTCAAAGGAAAATGTTATTGGCAAAACCAAGGTACGGCTATGGGGGCGTCTTTTGCCCCCATATATGCCGACCTGTTTATGGGCTATATAGAAGAACAAATCATTTATAATGATTCCCATAACATCTTACTTCCAGAAATCGATACATGGAGGTGATTTTTGGACGATTGCTGGTTGGTATGACGAGGGGGTATTGACTCTCTTATGGAGTTAATTGATTATATCAATGAGAATAAGTGGGGTATTGAATTTAATCAGGTGGAAATTCATTATTTGGACATGAAGTTTTTGTGTCAACAAGATCATACATTGCGTACAACAGCTTACAGGAAATATCCAAAATACAACAATTTGTTATATGCATCATCTCCATCCCAGCCATACCATCAAAAATATTCCAAAATCCCAGTTTCTGAGAATAAGAAGAATTTTTTTCATCTGATGCAGACTTCCACAATTTTAAACCAGATCTTGTGGGTAGATTTCTGGATAGAGTATATAGACAGGGGAACATGTTCAAAGCCAGCGGATGGGCTAGTAATCAGTGCAGATCTGATTTATTACAATATAAATCTCAACACAACTGGGATGGGCTAGCCACTGTTAGGTTGGTAACAACATATGGTAGCAATATCAGCTTGTTAAGGGATGTGATTCAGAAAGACTAGAATATACTTACAACTAATGATGAATTGAGTTCATTTTTGCCGGAGAGATGCCAATTCTCCTTTCATAGAAGAAAAACTTTGGGTTCACATTTTGCTCATTATATAAAATAATCAATAAAAATGATTATATTGGTCATCAAGTAACCATTACTGGGGATAAACGTATTGGTTCTTATCCTTGTGGACACTGTAGCTTTTGCAAACATATGTACAAGACCAAACAGTCCACCAGTAAGAATATGGGACAAATTTTTGAGATGCACTTTTATGCCAATTGTGAGTCACATTGGATGGTGTATATGGCTAGTTGTACCTGTTATAATTTCTATGTGGGGCACACCTCCAGGCCAGTACGAAAATGGATGTTGGAGCATTTCAGTGACATACGTAATAAAAAAAAAAAGCACAAACGCACTTTATAGACACTACCAGCTTCATAATTCTGCAAACTTTACATTTATAGTGATTGATAAAGTTAGGGAAAATAGACAATTCAAAACAGGGTGGCACTCAATCTTGAATTACAAGGAAAGAAAATGGATTATAAAATTCGGGGAGCTCTGTGCACCAGGTCTCAATGATAAAATGTAATGTAAAATTAAAATAATATATTAAATATTTTATTGTATTTGGTTATGTGGGGAAGTGATGTCACAGGAAATGTTTTTGTATTGAGAGTATTTAAAGCATTTGGTTCATTTTATTTGCTATCACTGATGAAGGCTACATGCAGAAACTGGTCTGAATTTAAATTGTGATGGAATAAATTGTGGTTAACTATTTGCATCTTTGTGGTGCTGGCCTTTTTATTGATCTTCATATGTAGTTGTTTGGCTGTTTGCATCAGCCATACTTGCTAGCTGCTGTGTGGGAGTATAGGCAAAATAACATCAGGAAATATTAAAAGTCTAATTCTTAACATTAACGTAGTATTTTTCCTCTGAAACACAACTTGAACTTCTGTCATGACCTGTGAAATAAATATACTGTTTAATTTTACAAACTGAACTATGACTAAATATAAACAATAATAGGTTCCCTATTATTAAGTCGAACGCTTACCTTATCGAATCCCTAAACGTCGACCCATCCTTATCAAAACGCGAAATCATCGAACATCCAGAAGAGCGAAACCAGAAACATCGAATCATCATGGTTGGCCTTCTGCGGTATAGCTCCATAAAGTAAGTGTGCAATAGTTACGGACCCTAGGGTTAGGGTGCGTGTTAAGGTAATTACATGGATGGTAATGTATGTTAGATTTAGTGTCGATTATTTAGTTTGTTTGGGTTTAGCTTTTTAAGGAAAGTGTGAGATAGTTACGGACCTTAGGGTTAGGGTGCGGGTTAAGTCAAGTCCATACTTGGTGGTATATGTAAGATTTAATGTAGGGTTAGAAGTAGGGTTTAGTTTAGGGTTAGATGTAAGGATTTGGTTAGTGTATGTATGTGGTTTATTTAGTTTGTTTGTGTAAGTAGTATGTAGCGGGAGGTGGGACAAGTATGATAGTTCAATGTTTTGAATTTTGCGGTTTAGGGATTCGATAAGGTAAGCATTCGTGTTTATGATATAGACCCCAATAATAAACTATAATCCTCGCACTCAACAAATTCCTTTTCTATGTCATCATAGATGGTGTGCAAGAGAAATAAATCTAGCAGAGTTTTGTCATCTGAATGAGGACGGTTCAAATGTAGATTCTCCATTTGTATGATGCACACCAGATATGCATAGAAATGCAGAAATTTTAATTATATGTATATAACGTCTGCAGCATAAATAAGGGCTGTATTGTTGTAGTTTGCAGATGTGCATGTTATGAAAGGGAATATTCTTTTCTTTGTTGTGATGTTTTTGGAAGATTTATTTCATTCTGCACAATGTTCACTAGTATTTCTTTTGGTTACATTTGTTAAAACAAATGCAGCTGATTTATTTTTCACATAGCAGGCTACAGCGATACGCAGGTGAAGTATAGATGCAAGATGCACATGATATGCAGGCTTAAGCACATTTATACTTTAAAATTATGACATGTAGATTGTGCATTTCAGATGAGTTAAATTGCAATTTACTTGTAAGATTTCTGCCAAACTCTCTACACAATCCATTTATATTATCACTGGCTGAATGCAGTAGAATCATAAATAAAGTTGAGTTCATTTTTGGAAAGACAGCTGTAAAAATAACTTTTCATAGTCCTCATGGTTTCTGACAAATATGTGCTTAATGAGTTTTACAACAGAGCAGAAATATTGGGCTAGTTTCATGCACACAGGATGCATTTTCCTCTTCTGGAATAGTACTAAGGCTTCATATTCGTTAAATATCTTTACCAGCCATTCCAAGTAACTGACATGAAAACATTGTAAGTGTGCATAATGCAGTCATATCAACTTTGAGAAATTACCTTCTATACTGCATTTTTCGCTAAACTATAGCTGTACTATAATGTTTCTGTGTGGCATTAGTTCGCACTTCAGGAAGAACTTCTCCAGTACACCTTGGGAGGTCCGTGATATGAAAACCAAATGTACTCTAACAACTCAATTGTTGAGACAGTAGCAAACAGCTATGACTGAAAAGTACTTGGTTCTTGTCATAGACATAAATCTAGGATATGATGGTGGACTCCAGTGGTGAAAAAAGCTAAAAGGTTAAAGAAGAATGTTAGCTGGAGAGTCTCTGCATGGACTTACAGGTATTAACATGACAGAAAGTTATCAGTTGTGTTAGTTGCTGAAGAAGAATGTTAGGAGGTTGGCTAGGCTATGGAGAATAATCTCAAGATAAGTTCAACGTGGTTCCATCAAATCGTGTTCTAACTTGGGGGAAATAATGCTCACATTGTTTTCAGCAAGGGTTGAATAACACTGAACTCATATGGGGACAAAGTGAAAAGATGGAAGGAAAAATATGTCAAATTTCTGAATGCAGAGGTTTTGCCCATTGCTAAAAAGGCAAGGTCAGAAGCAAATGGTAGGTTTGGATCAACTTTTATAGAAGAGGTCACTGCAGCAATCAAATGGTTTCATGTTGGCAAGTCTGTGGAACTGGATGATACCTGGCAAGATGTGGTAAATGGACACAGCTACGGTACACAGAAGGAAGGCTCTGACAGGACAAGTAGATTAGCAAACTGAAGTTGTGGTCCCCATTTCTAAGTATAAAACAGTAGGGAGTGTTTTACTTACAGAGGGATCATGAGTCTCTACCTGTCTCGGTAAGGTTATGCTAAAACACAGGAACAGAGCCTTCATTCAATAGAAGATGCCTAGTTTCTGGATGTATAATGCAGTGTCTCTCCTGGGAATGGAATAGTCTTACAGTACTGCATACATAAGTGTGTGGACATACCTTAACAGGTCTTGCAGGCAATTCTACAACAGTGTACCACCTCAAGGCTGCTGTCATGTTCCATATAATCCATAGCAAGACCTGTGTCCCAGGAGACCATGGGCCATGCCATGTGTGTCACTTCTGTTCTTGATTTGCATGGAAAGGACATCAAGGTATAGCCAAGGTCTGCAGACTATCTAGTTTGAGGATGCAAATGCTGCATCTCTGTAGAGTGCAGTAGTTTTTCAGTAGTCTACACTACGTACTCTAACAGTTCATAATAACATTTACAGCAGTTAGGATACAAATTATCTCTCATAATTACAGGTTATGGCTTTCTTTGACAAACGTCTGTAAAATTATATATATAAGAGTGAGTATGTGCAGGTGTGGGCATGTTTGTCGATAAGATATTTTTTTCAGGTAATCCAAAAATTTTTACATTACACCTCCTCTTTCTATTTTCTATATTATTTTGGGTAATGCATCACAGTTTAATTCTCACAGTAAATTACAATTGTTATGTTCTAGTAAATTACAACTGTTATGTTCTATTAAACATACTTCATGGTCTCAATTCTGGCATATATTTACTTGAAAATTTCTACACAGGACTTTTTTAATTCCTAACAGAATTGTTAAAATAAATAGAAATGACATCATCTCATGCTGGAGATGTTTACAAAATTGTAACG